>NW_022196894.1:84238100-84238389 GCF_008632895.1 Mastomys coucha
CTTTTATGAATGTAGGTGCCCTTGCATTTGGAGCATAGAGGTTCAGAATTGAGAGTTCATCATGGTAGGTCATACCTTTGATGAATATGATGTGTCCCTCCTTATCTTTTTTGATCATTTTAGGGTGAAAGTCGATTTTATTCAATATTAGAATGGCTATTCCAGCTTTTTTCTTGGGGCCATTGGCTTGGAGAATTGTTTTCCAGCCTTTTGTTCTGAGATAGTGTCTGTCTTTGTCACTGAGGTGGGTTTCCTGTATGCAGCAAAATGTTTGGTCCTGTTTACGTAC
>NW_022196894.1:84238754-84240051 GCF_008632895.1 Mastomys coucha
GGTCTTCACTCTCTTCTATACCTATTATCCTTAGATTTGGTCTTCTCATTGTGTCCCAGATTTCCTGGATGTTTTGGGTTAGGGTCTTTTTGCATTTTGCATTTTCTTGAACTGTTGTGTCGATGTTTTCTATGGTATCTTCTGCCCCTGAGATTCTCTCTTCTATCTCTTGTATTCTGTTAGTGATGCTTGCATCTATGTTTCCTGACTTCTTTCCTAAGATTTCTAACTCTAGAGTTGTCTCTCTTTGTGATTTCTTAATTTTTTCTACTTCCATTCTTAGGTCCTGGATGGTTTTACTCAATTCCTTCACCTGTTTGTGTTTCCCTGTAATTCCTCAAGGGATTTTTGTGTTTCCTCTTTAAGGGTTTTTACTTGTTTACTCATGATCTCCTGTAATTCTTTATGGAATTTTTTTGTTTCCTCTTTAAGGGCTTATACCTCTTTACCTGTGTTCTCCTGTATTTCTTTAAAGGAGTTATTCATGTCCTTCTTAAAGTCCTGTAGCATCATCGTGAGATATGATTTTAGAACTAAATCTTGCTTTTCCGGTGTTTTGGGGTAGCCAAGACTTGCTGTCGTGAGAGTACTAGGTTCTGATGAAACCAAGTGGTCTTGGTTTCTGTTGGTAGGATTCTTGCATTTGCCTTTCACCATCTGTTGATCTCTGGTGTTAGATGTTCTCGCTGTCTCTGACTAGAGCTTGTTCCTCTCGTGGGTCTGTAAGGCAGTATCAGTACTTCTGGGAGATCAGCTCTCCTCTGGTAAACCCCCTGGTGCAGATGGCTGTGGATCAGTTGCCTGTCCTGAGTCCTGGAGTCAGAGTACACTCTGGAGACAGGCTATCTGCTTTTGGGAAAGGTACAGAGAGGGCTGTGGGTCTGTGGTCCCTCTTAGATGTGGTCTGAGGTAGAAATGATCCTGACCAGAGTATTCTGCAACTTGTGAGGCCTGTGCCTCCCGGCTGGTCCTGCCTTAGAAAATCACTAGGGAGAAAATAGTGGACCTCATCCTTGTCCCTGGGTTAAAGGACTCCCTGAAGGCAGGCTCTCCACTTGCAGGGAAGTAGCAGAGAGGGTTGCAGATCCACCACTGTCACTTGGAGGGTAAGAGGATCCTGTCCTTGCCACCCTGCGTGACTCCTGTTATTATGATTTCTTAATGTCTTAATATGAAAATTAATATTACCAACATATCCTAATTGATTGAAATCCAAATCCTGAGGAATCAGAAATTTGTTGATTGTCATCCAATGGTCTCTCTAATTTGGTAATTGGAGAAATATGTCCAATATTAT
>NW_022196894.1:84241225-84242989 GCF_008632895.1 Mastomys coucha
ATGCTACATTTAACCTAATTTTATTCATGCTTGCCTAGGGATGGGGAATAGATCATTCAATAAAAACAGTAAAAATGGGGGGTAGGTGTGGGAGGAAGGCTTATCATGTACAATGTTTAAACTAAACATTGCTAAACTAAAACATTATTAAACTAAACTAAACTATTACTAAACTAAAACATACCTTAATTACTTCCGTACACACAAGTCTAACATTACAAGTTTTTAAGAAATAAACACCATTAAGACGTCTAGGAGCACGTTATAATAAATTCCCAATTTTTTTCTTTGTAAATAGATCAAGCACCTCCAAAATACAGATTCCTATACACAGTGAGTACTTTACTTAATGTACATGGCCAGCCTCAGGACCAGCTGACGTCTCAGATCAGCTTGGCAGGCAACAAACCATAGTGCCAGATGGAAAGAAGGGCAGATGCAAATAAACGTAAAACTAAGTTAACTTTTACAATTAAGTACAGAAAATATACTGATTTGCTAAAAATAAATAAGATGTGATGTATTTAACACTTCACTATAAAGAACGAACACCAGGGCATTTATAAATGGTGAACGAGTCTCAATAGTTTACTACGATAAACGCTGGCTAAATAGAAGTGCATATGCCGTGGAGCACTATGGGTGGGTTATGCTTTGCCACATACTTTTGTTACCTTGAGGTAGATAACACATGTGTCCCAAATTCGGCATTCATTTTCAGTTGCTGCTGGTATCATGTGTCTTAAGAGATGTGTACAGTATGAAAAACTTGAGAATACTAATGAATGAAAAATGTTTCACGAAAAAAATAGATGTTTTCATGCAATTATGTACAGTCTCACTGTGTAAGTTTCAAGGCAAGGCTTTGTTTCCCTTAAAGCAGGTCACTGGTCTATGAGAATGCCTATTCATCCTAGCACATCTTGTCTCTTCCTGCACTGCATTGTTTTGCTCTATTCTTTGTGTGTATGTGTGTGTGCAAACGACATGCCAGTTCAAATGAAAACTAACTCACATGTAGAAAAAGTCTGTGTTTTACAAACTGAGAACCAACAAAAATCCTTACAAATTAATGACACCTTCTGATTCAAGTTAAAAAAAAAGCGACTTAAAACATTAGTGATAAAGACAACACACTTCATGAAGAATAAAGAGAACCTCTGCTGAGTGTTTAGTTCAGATGTTTCAGAATGCTGCTGTAGGTCTTGGGAGGGATTTGAGGGGAAGATTTCATAGCGGAAGGTGTTAACGCGGCCTGGATGGACTTAAGTGGGGATCTCACTGGACAGTGGAGCCACGGGGTGCCTATGGACTCTAGCTGCTTGCTCAGGAGGAACTCCTCACCGCTGGTCAGAAGCCCAACCTCAAGGCCTCTCTCCCAACACTTCCCTTCCTCAACTGGCTCAGTTTCTAACATTTCAGAATCCTCCTTCCTGCTAAAAAAAACTTTTCCAAATAGCTGGTGTAGGTGTTCTCCTTCTCCACGTGCTCATCCTTCCTGCCCTCACAACAAAACTGACTGATGAGGAAACACTCCTCCCAGCCACTCACAAATTGGCTGTCCCAGGCGGACAGCTTCCAGCTGGGCCAGGTTAGCACTTCCCTCTTCTTGTTTCTCTAGGCTGACTGACTTGGATATCAGGCTTTTCAATCCTAGCTGGGACACTGAACTATTCAAGTCGTTTAACTTGTCAACTACTGTGGTGGCCCTGCTGTGTTCATGGAAGAACTCAAAACCGAAACCAGAGACTTAGCTCGCTGGGG
>NW_022196894.1:84247213-84283582 GCF_008632895.1 Mastomys coucha
TCGTGGAGCTCCCACGGGATGAAGTGAAGCTGTGGACCGGCTTCCTTCAAACTACATCAGCAAATTCATGCCGGGCACTGAGCTGGATGGTCCCTGTGATGAAGGAGTCAAAGTTGAAGCCTTGGCCCCTCTGCCTCTCAGCCAGCTGCTGGGATGCTTCCTCTAGTGAGATCTGTGCCTTGACCAACCCTTTCCTCTCATACTTGGACTTGTAGAGGCTGCTTCTTGACCTTTGACATTCTGACGGACATGGGTTGTCAGTAGAATTATTTTTTTTATTGGTTATTTTATTGATTAACATTCTAAATGTTATTCCCTTCCCAGTTTCCCCTCTATAAACCCCCTATATCATCCCTCCATCCCCCTGCTTCTATGAGGGTGTTCCCCCACCCACCCACTCCTGCCTCACTGCCCTAGCATTCCCCTACACTGGGGCATCGAGCCTTCACAGGACCAAGGGCCTCTCCTTCCATTGACACCAGATAAGGCAATCCTCTGCTACATATGCAGCTGGAGCTATGGATCCCTATTATTTCCAAAAGTGTTCAAATCCTAGTAGAAAGCAAGAAAGGTTAGCTATTAATGCAGTTGTGACTGTGTGATAACAAATCAATTTGAAAAGGTATTTGAGCCCAGGTGACAGAGCATTGGAAAAAAATAGATCTCCAAACCCTAAAGATTGTTAGGTAAGAAGAATATCATCATCTAAAATTAATCATACAAAAAAGAAAGGATTTTCTACTGTGCTATGAACCTCTGCTTTACTGCATTTTAACTGTCTAACTTAATTTTAGAATAGTAGTATGCCAAAACCATATGACTTGACAAATAAGTCTTGCAAGTAGTATGACACAAAGTTAAAACTATAAGTCATAAAAAAAGAACGTCTGCTCCAAAAATCCCAAATTGCTCCTTAATTCATTGATACATGTTCTTCTGTCTGTATATATAATGCAGCAAGTTTAAGAGACACTAGGAAATCCACACATAGCAAGTTTCATTTCTTCAGATCTAATGCCATTTTAATTTCTGAGAATGGTGTGGTCTGTTTTTAGTCTTCTCTCAGAATGTCTGGTCCTGCACGAGTTGTCCTTGAGATGTCTACTGGCATCTTCCCCATACAGCTTGTCCTCATTTATGTATCACTTGGAAGATTTTAATTTCTGTTATATTCTAAGGAAACAAAGCAGTTTAGCTGATGCTGTTCACCAAATGAGATGGTTTGAAGCTAAGTAGTTGTTTGGGGCAGAATCTACCATCTCCCACACTGGTAAATTCTTGATACTATTCCTGAAAAAAATGTTCCACACATATACTTAAATAAATGTTTTCTGGGGGGAAAACATTCAGATTTCTGAAGGCAACTCTGGCTCTTTAAACCTGGTAATTATTATTTCTAAATTGTATTTTTTGTTAAGACTTAAAAAGACAAATTTTTAAAACTTTCTTTTTCAATTAATATTTTAATTTGTTAAGAATTTCATACATGTATACAATATATTTTTATTAGACTCGACTCCCCACTACTTCTAACTCATCCCAAGCCCATCCCTTCCCAATGTTACAGTAGCACTGAAGGACCACTAAGGGAATACGATTGCCTCCTGGCCAAAGTATGGAACCTACTTCAGACTGGAGACATGTCATTGTTTCTTTCTTTAAGATTTAATCCAGTTGGGCTACACAGTGAACTACAAAGGTACCACCCCTCAAGAAGGTGGATCCAGCTTAAGCCATGATTTAAAAAAGTAGGAGGAATAGTTTATCTTTTAATTAGATGTTGTACTAATCCTCACCAGGATTCCCACCTCCTATTGAGGTCCCTACTATCCATCATAAGTTTCTGTTAGGTCTACCTGCCTCTCTGAGCCATAGCTCTCTCTTTTTCTTTGTCTTCCTTTCTTACTTCACTGTCATGCCATACTTTACCTGCTGTCAATAACTCCTTAGCTGGTGGTAGGGAGCAGAGGGGCTGAGATCTTTTTCCTTTGCTTGTGAAATGCTGACTAGCTTGACACTTCAAATCTTGTGTAGATAGTCACAAACTCTATGAGTTTGCAAACATAACGCTCCTGTCATATCAAGAAGACACTGGTTTAGTCTGGCCCTCCCCTATCTCTGGTTCTTCCAATCTTTCAGTCCTGTTTCTGAAATGGTCTCTGAACCTTGGGAGAAAAGATGGAACTTGAGACTATTTAGACTAAAAGGGATTGAAGGAAGAGGCAGAGAGATAAGAGAGAGAGTATATAGGAGGAATAATGTAACTGCTAAGCAGTGTGAGTAAGTAGTATTCTACAAAAATACCCTGTAATTTAGGGAAAAAAACACTGTATATAGCCAGATAATTTTGATATGTTTCTACATTAAAATAAAATTCAATAAATAAAATACATATACTGAAATTGACAGGGAGATATGGTATCACTGAGCTTGAAAATTCATAGCATCCAGCAGCATGTCAAGTCAAGAACCCAAAGGTCATTGGCTAGGATAGCCTTGGTGGCTATTGAGCTGAGGAGTTATTGACAGTGGATGGCTTGAGGAAAGGGGACTCAGTTTTCTTTAAAAGTAGGGGCCTGATACATTAACCACACTCAAGTGGATGATCCTCACACTCATAAGTAGACAAAAAGTAAAGACTGAACTTGGTCATTTATAAAAGAAAAAAGAGGGCATGTTTGATTGAAGCAATTCCTTCATCCACCTCCAATTCCTGAAACAGTAGAGATTTCCCTCTGGCTATTACCATTCAATACATCTCATAAATGTCTTATGTAACTGATTCATTTCTACTGTTGGTTATAATTTCTCATCTACAACAGCTGACCATAAAACCATAACTTGAAAATGAAGGAAAAGGACTGGATATATTGTCTGTGATACAAATATGGAGTCCTCATTGACCTAACTGCAGATTCTGAGTGTATTTTGTGTTACTGGAAGTATTAAAAGCATGCCTATGATGCAGAAGGACAATAAATCAAACTTAGGAAGTTTTGAGTCCTTTCTTCATTCATTGTAGTTACTCAACTGAGCTTCTAAAAGAAATCCCAATTATTTTAACTACAACTAATGGAATACAAAATCTAAATATAGTTTAACATTTAATTGTGGTTGCTAAGACATCATAGTCAAATAGTAAACTTATATATTAGAAGATATAGACACTTTTCCATAACTTCTAGGATGTTATGGACATTTAGGGCTTTTGCTTTTCTTTGTTTTTGTTTTGTGTCTGTTGTTGTTTGTTTGTTTGTTTTGTTTTGTCTTTTGGTTTTTTTGCTTTTTAATGTATTTTGTCTGTTTATATGTCTCTTAGGAAAACTGTCGATATTTATAGCAGAAACCTAAATGGGACAATACATAAAAATAGAATTTGAGTCTACTGGTTAAAAAACAATCAGTTTTTTCTTTAAAAAATAAATAAATAAACCAAATACAAGCTTCAATTAGAAATTGATCTATGTATTTTGAAAGCTAGAGGGAATACCAGAAACATAATATTCATATTTTTGCAAACACAACCTAGCTATTTGATTTTGTCCAAGCCCCTGATTTAAAGATCATTATAAACAATTGGGCAAAGCAACAGGCTGCTGGATCCTCTTCAAAAGGATGATGCAAATAACAGTAAAAAATTAATGAGCAACAGATGTATGCATGAACATTTTGTGTTGCTAGCTGTGAGTACAGCATGTACTGTTTTGTTGATGTCTGTTCCTTTCACACATTCACCACTTGAAACTATAGGTATCCTAAAAACTTGCCATCAAAAAGAGGATTGAAACTTATCCATAGTAATGCTAACAGAATTTAAAAAAGATAAGCACCCATGGTAGACAAATATCTTTTCTCTCAGTTAGCTATATATCACTTTTCCTTCAAAAACAGACAACTTGTAGGAAAGTACAAAAAAAAAAAAAAAAAAAAAAAAAAAAAAAAAAAAAAAAAAAAAGATGTCTTGTCAGAATTGTTATGCTGGAATTAATTTAATGGGCAAAAAAGCTCCACCCAATGGCTCATTTTTGTTTCAAACCATTTCATCTCATTCATGAGGGGCATATTTTAGACAGAAAACCTCTCAATAACAGACAGGTGACATCCACACTGTCAACATACATCAATGTCTTCCATGTCCAGGTACTCACAAAGACAGGAAGGAATGAAGGTTCAGCTTGGGCTGAGAAGAGGATGCAATTAAAAAAAATCATTAAAGAAAAAAATCATTTTCTTTAAAAAAAATAATCATGACAAGTTTACCAAAGCTAAATCAAGATCAGATAAACTATTTAAACAGTCCCATAACCCCTAAATAAATAGAAGCTATCATTAAAAGTCCATAAAAAGCCTCCCAAATATAATAAGCCCAGGACCATATGGTTTTACTACCAGACTTTCAAAGAAGACTAATATCAATACTCCTCAAACTATTCCACAAAATAGAAACAGAAAGAACACTGCCAAACTTATTCTATGAGGCTACAGTCACCCTGACACCTAAACCACATAAAGACTCAACAAAGAAAGACAATATCAGACTGATTTCTCTTACGAACACTGATGCAAAAATACGCAATTTTATACTTGCAAACTTATCTAGGAACACATCAAAGACATCATCCATCAAGATCAAGTAGGCTTCATCCTAGGGATGCAGGGATGGTTCAATATAGGAAAATCCATCAACATAATCCATCATATAAACAAACTGAAAGAAAAACATTACATGATTATCTTATTAGACGCTGAAAAAGCCTTTGATAAAAATTCAACATTCCTTCATGTTAAAAGTATTCAAGAAATTAGGAAAACAGCACATACCTGAACGTAAAGTAGTACTCAGCAAGCCAATAGCCAAAATCAAACTAAATGGAAAGAAACTTTAAAGTATTTCCACTAAAATCAGGGACAAGACAAAACTGTCCACTCTCTTGAAGTTCTACCTAAAGCAGCAAAACAACTAAAGAGATCAAAGGGATATAAATTGGAAAGGATTGCTATTTGTGGATGATAGAACACTATACATAAGAGACCCCAAATATTCTACCATAAAGTAAACAGGTAATAAACACCTTCAGCAAAGTGGCTGGATACAAAATTAATTCAAAGAAATCAGTAGTCCTCCTTTATACACATGATAAATGGACTGAGAAAGAACAATTTCTCAGGAAAGAACAAGGAAACAATACCCTTTACAAAAGCCATAAATAATATAAAATATCTTGGTTTAACTCTAACCAAGCAAGTGAAAGATATGTATAACAACAACTTGAAGTCTCTCAAGAAAGATACTAACAAAAAAGAAAGAAAGAACGGGAAAAAGAAAGAAAGAAAGAAAGAAAGAAAGAAAGAAAGAAAGAAAGAAAGAAAGAAAATTCAATGCAAATCACCATCAAAATTCCAACACAAATTTATATAGATGTTAGAAGATTAATTTTCAACTTCATATGGAAGAACAAAAACCCAGGATAGCCAAAACAATCTAAAACAATAAAAGAACTTTGGAGGAATGACCATCCCTGACCTCAAACTGTACTTCAGAGCAATAGCATTAAAAAAATATATACAACTATATGGTATTGGTATAGAAACAGATATATTGACCAATGGAATTAAATCAAAGACCCAAAAATAAACCCATACACCTATGGACACTTGGTTTCTCATAAAGAAACCAAAACAATACAATGGAAAAGTAAAAGCACCTTCAACAAATAGTGCTGGATTAACTAGATGTCTACATGTAGAAGAATAAAAATAGATCCATATTTATCAACTTTCACAAAGCTCAAGTCCAGGTAGATCATGGACCTCAACATAAAACTGGATACATTAAATTTCAGAGGTGAGAAAGTAGGAAATACCCTTGAACGCATTGCTATACGAGCCAATTTCCTGAACAGAACACCAATGGCTCAAGCTTTAAGAAAAACAGTTGGTAAATGGGACCTCATGAAATTACAAAGCTTCTATAAGGCAAAGGACACCATTGGTAGGACAAATTGGCAGCCAACATATTGGGAAAAATCTTCACCAACCCTACATCTGACAGAAGGCTAATATCCAAAATTTATAAAGAAGTCAAGAAGTTAGAGACCAACAACCCGGATAACCCAATTAAAAGTAGGGTACAGAACTAAACAGACAATTCTTAACTAAAGAATCTCAAATGGCAGAGAAGTACTTAAAGAAATGTTCAAAGTCCTTAGTTATCAGAGAAATGCAAATCAAAACATCTCTGAGATTCCATCTTAAACCCGTCAGAATGGCTAAGATAAAAAACTCAAGAGATAGTACATGCTGGTAAGGATATGAAGCAAGGGGAACACTTCTTCATTGCTGGATGGAGTGCAAACTTGTACAACCACTTTGGAAATTAATTGGCAGTTTCTGAGAAAACTGTGAATTGTTCTGCCTTAAGATCCAGCTATACCACTCCAGGGCATACACCCAAAAGCTGCTCTAACATCCCACAAAGACATTTGCTCAACTATGTTCATAGCAGCTTTATTTGTAATGGCCAGAAACTGGATACAAACTAGATGTCCTTCAACTGATGAATGGATAAAGAAAATATACACAATGGAATACTATTCAACTATTAAAAACAAACACATTATAAATTTTGCAGGCAAATGGATGTAACATGAGAATATCATTCTCAGTGAGGTAACTCAGTCCCAAAGGGATATGTATGGTATGTACTCACTTATAAGTGGATATTAGCCATAAAATATAGATATGATGTTATAATCCACGGACCCAAAGAAGCTAAACAAGAAGGAAAGTCCAGACAAGGAAGCTTGAATATCAATTAGAAGGTGAAATAAAATAGTCATAAGAGGCAGATGGAGAGAGGGAACTAGGAAGAAAGGTGATGAGGAGGGGGTTGGGGGGTTCAGGGTTAGATATGGGGAAGGTCAGGAGAAATGGCCAGATGACCATGAAATAATGGAAATCTGCAACTGACAAGGATGGAGAGGTAGGGGGCTTCTCCATAACAAGACAGAGACTTAGGATTAGGAGAGATACTCAAGAATCAATAGGGTTTACCTTAGCTGTGATTCAGTACATTGGGTATATGGAACCAGAAGTGGCCACCTCCTTTAGCCAGGCAGGAACATCTGTGGAACAATAGAGACACCAATCTACTCACAAAACTTTCAACCCCAAATTTATCCTGTCTACAAGAAATGCAGGCATGAGATATGGAGTCTTAAAGTGCCAGGGTGGGAGGGATATTCAGGGGGACTCACACCTGCTCAGAGGAGAAAGGGGAAAGGATTGTGAGAGGGGTGAAGGGGAGAGGGGAAGAAAGCAGGATAAAAAGTAAATAACTAAAAAATAAAATTAAAATAAATACAAGATATAGAACTCTTAGCTCCTTAACCAGCACCATGTCTACCTATGCACTGCAATGCTTCCTGTCCTGACAGTAATAAACTAAATTTCTGAACTATTTAAAAAAAGAAATCAAGGCAAGGTGTAAAATTGAGTTGTTTCTTTCCTATATTGTTGCCCCTTTATTTTGCACTTGTAAATGCTATAAGATCTTATGTCCATATCTTTATTTCTACCCATTGGATTGTAACATTCACATTTCTAAGCTTCAGAAATCCATCTTTAAATATAGAAGATGGATGATTTTATTATAGTATCTAACAACAAATCCATTTATTTATACTCATACAAATGACCTTAAGAGAGCTGCAGAAGGCAAGCTTGAAAAATTGACACCAAAGATATCTAAAGTGTATCCTGTGCTTAGTAGGAAGCCAAGGAATAGCCTTAGGTACACTTGTGTATAAAACAGCAATTCCTTCGTAATTATCTTTCTCCTCTTGAATATGAGACCCAGTTTGCTTTCCTTATTCTTTCTTCCCCTTTCTGCCTCCATTACAGTATGGAGAGTCTTTCTAGACACATTGTGGAATATTTAACTTTTATTGGAACACATGTCCTAAGTGTAAAAACATGAACTCTCCAATACGGAGGATAGTCTGCATTTGGACTCCAGCAAAAGCAGGAACTATTTTTAACTACATCTATCTCTTCATGAACTAACAGAAATTAGATAATCTTGACAAAAGTTCAGTGTCTCACTTCTGAAACACAGTACCAAGAACACTTAAGATACAGAAAGAGAACAGCTACAATATGCTGGTGCACAGAAACCATATGGAAGCCACATACAGTAGCTTTTTGAATCCTGAAAGGCTCAAAGTCACGCTACATCAATGAATACCATGTAGATATCTCCCCCAAATCCATGATTTGCTTCATAACCATGAAACATATGTTAACAGAATTTTTAAAAATCCTTTTTAAAATTAATTTTCAGATTAATATACAAAGCCATTGATCTCAGTTTATATTGATCTCACTGATTTATATGCATGTGTCATGATACCTTGTTCTTTTTATCTTTTTTCAATTTTTTATTGGTTATTTATTGACATTTCAAATGTTATCCCTCTTCCAAGTTTCCCCTCCACAAGCTCCCTTTCCATCCTGCTTCCCCCTGCCTCTATGAGATTGCTCCCCTACCTGCTTACCATTCCTGCCCCAGAGTCCTAGCATCCTCTACCCTGGGTCATCAAGCCCCCATAGGATCAAGGGCCTCTCCTCCTGTTGATGTTCAACAAGGACATCCTATGCTACATATCCATCTGGACTCCTTGTGTACTCTTTGGTTGGTGGTTTAATCCCTGGGAGCTCTGGCGGGGTGGGGATGAGGCCTAGTTGGTTGATATTGTTGTTCTTCCTGTAGGGTTACAAACCCCTTCAGCTCGTTCAGTCCTTGCCCTAACTTCACCATTGGGGTCTCCATGCTCAGTCTGATGTTTGGCTGTGTTGCATCTGCATCTGTATTGCTCAGGCTCTGGCAGGGCCTCTCAGGGGACAGCTATACCAGGCTCCTGTAAGCAAAGGCTTCTTGACATCAGCAATAGTGTCTGGGTTTGGTGTCTGCAGATAGATCCCTAGGTAGGGCAGTCTCTGGATGGCCCTCCCTCCAGTCTCTGCTCCACTCTTTGATATTGTGATCTTATTCCTTTCCCTCCCACTCTATCTTCCTCTACACTCCTTTTTGTTCCTTCTCGGTTACTAATTCAACCAAAATTCTTACTAATGTGACTTATCTTTAAACTCTCCATCATATCTGTGAAATCAAGGAGAACATAGTGTTACCAGCATCCACATCCATGCCACAACCATCTCTAGATCCCAAGGACACATGCACTCATGCACACACACACAAACACACATACGTGCACACAAATACACACATACACATACACCAAAAGTTTTTTCTTTCCTTCACTGCTGGTAGATGTTTAGATTTCTATTGTTAATTCTTGAATTTTGTATCCTCTAAAAATCATGTTCAAATTTCATTACAGCATGATAAATAGTAAGTAGCATTAATAGTTCTATCTTTAAGAAATAAAGGCAGAATGAGTCCTCCACTCAGAGGGGTCACCTGTGGTTCCTCTTAGTTGCTTTTTCTTCTGCCTTCAACTTCACCAACAAAGCCCTGGAAGACTCCAAATTCTCACTTTTGGACTTTCCATGCTCCAAAATGGTGAACCAATGAATTTCTAATTACTGTGATTTATCTAGTATATAGTATTCTGACATATCAGCAAAGAAATTGAGTGTTCTCCCTTAATATCTGGAGTACACAGAGATGGATTCTGACAGCAAATGACATGAGGAAGTCACATGGATATGTTTATATGAAATGAGTTTGCACCATTATAATACCTCAGAATTTCCTGTTAGACATAGTTATGAAAGATACATTGTCATGTCCTTAACACTACACTACAAATGCTACACCAAACTTATACTAAGGAAAACATGAATGAAGGGAAGTTTGACAATAGCATTATTTCTATAAAGCATCATTAATAAAAGATGAAACATAAGTTTAGAACTGGCCAGAATAGTGACTGCTGTCTTCCAGCCCTGCCCATCAACAGTAATTCTGTATTGATATTATTTTCATTATATATTTATGTATGTATTTCATTTGATATTATCAATATGTTTTAGTTTTTGTGGTTGCCTAGGCAATGGAACCTCTTAGTCAATGGAATGACAGAACAAGATTTGTGGCTTGATGTCCCTGAGTACTAGAAAGGATTGATGATTTATTTTTAATGCTTGCTTAATTGCTAGAGATAACTTAGTGGTAGACAACATGCTTAAAATACACAGTCATTTGGTTTAGTCTACAACACACATGGAGGCATGTGGACACATCCACATGCACATCCACATCATGAGTGCTTGCCTTAGCTTAACACCTTGTCATTATAATTAAGAGACACCAAGGAAGCAAATATGAAAAGGTATGTAGATTTGTGGAATTTTCCCTTTATCATATTTACAACCAATACCCATTCCTTTGGACACAATGAGAATACATAAATTCATGTGTTCACATATTTCCTGGACAAATGACACAGTTGAGGAAAAAAATATGAACTTATCTGATACATGTTCTTAGAGTTTTATTCATCTACTTAGCATTACTTGTTTGGGTCACCTAATATATAGAATAAAAATTTTCGTGTAATGCTCAAAATAGACTTAAATCAGTAAATAAATAGAAGAAAAACTGGAAGAAAACCTTTTTTACAGATTGCTATCTGAATCCACATTAATATTCTCCTCCTTCTCCATGTTTCTTCTGTCTGAAGCACTTCTACACAGATACTGAAAGCAATGGTGCATGGGAAGCTATGGCTATATGATGCCAGGAAACATCTAGCAAGACATAGGTTTTCAAAATAGCATTTCCTCCTCTACTTGAAATCTGTGCAAAATCAATAGAAGTTGTACATAGTATGGTTCTGTCTTGCTGAAGCCAAGTTTCCTCCCCTCCCCTGTAGCTTCAGTCACAGCTACTCTAGAAATCCTGCGACTTCTGTCCAGAGAGCTCTCCTCAGAATGGCCCCTCCCATATTAGAAGTCAAAGAGCATCAACCACAGACAGATGATAGGATCTAAGACACAAAGGCCATCCACCACCAATATATACTCCTTTCTTGCTTGTCTATTTCTTGAGTGTGTCTTCTCATTTTTCATTCATTTCAGGTCTTCATACTCACTTCCCAGGAGACATATATGACACTGGAATAACTAGGAACTGATTTACTTTGCTTTAAGAACTCCAAACACCTGGTTGTGAAATGCAGCCCTTTCCAAACTTCCCTGTGCTCACAGAATATTTAACATGTGTAGTTTTATGTGAACTATTGCATGGCAATGACATTTCTCAGATTGCCACTTTTTAAGAGTTCTCTCGTGTGTGTCAATGCAAAAGTCGTTTTCCAAACCTGTATCATTTCCTTAGTGAGTCAGCCTCACAAGGCTTATATTTCCGTCATTGTTTGTATTACAAAAATAACGAATCCCTAAAGTGAGAAGAAAAACCACATACAGTCTCTATAAAACTCCAACTGAAAAAGTCATTCAAAGTGCTTTGTCTTCTGAAGTATTGCTGAATAGCTCCTAGGATCATCACTGTACAAAAAAAAAATGTAGACCACAAAGAATCAGACAGGGCAATCATGAAACCTAGGAAAATATATGTAAACTGGTAAAATATATTCAGTTAGGTAAGAAGGAGAATAAACTTGAACATAATAGAGGGGATATATAAGAATTGAGAATGTTGTGTTTGTCTGACCATGTGACATTTAGCAATCTAGGGACAGTTTTCTTTTTTCCATTGTGACGGCTTGAATGTCAACAGACACTGCTTGACCTTCTCCACAGCTTCCAAACCACACACACAAACCATTTTCCCTTAGAAAGTGCTCGTCTGGAAGCTTAATAAAAAGTTTTCAGTAGCTGCAAAATTAAACTTATTTGTTTATTTTCAATTTATAGCTATTTTGGACTTTGACAGACAATATGTGGCAGCATCATTCAATAAGGAGATAAAGAAATGGTCAGTGTTGGGGATGAAATCTCCCACATACCTTTTGGTTCCTCTTTCCTGCCACTGGACCATGCCATGGGACAATGGTAGACAAGTGAAAGGATGGTAGAGCACTGCACAGGTGGCCAGCTCCTGCAGGCAGCTAGCTGTTCATCTCAAGGGTGAGTTTTAATAGGATAGAATAAACAGACACCAAATTTTCCTGAGATAAACATTGACTGATGGTTCTGATCAACCCCCACAATCCCTGAAATGGCAGAGGAGGGAATCAGGGAGATTGGTACTGAGTTCATGATTCACAGACATAGCTCCAGTGACAGTAACAGTTTCTGACTATTTATTATACTCTGGCAACTAAGCTAAGCACTGTGTGAAACGCACACACACACATACACACACACAGTATTTTTTATGGAAAATGAAGCTTAAGAATGTTACCCAAATTGACATGGATAATAAATCAAGGCATCAAGAGAAGGAGCCTGTTTCCCCTCCTTAACTTCACCATTCTGTCTTTAACGCTCAATGCTATTTCCCTATCTGAAAAGAAGATAGATCAGATGATGTGAAAATTCAAGAAAATCTCCTCCAAACTTTGGAGATCACATCAAATCTCAGAACAAGTGTTCTGCTCACTTTCTCATGTTTATGCAATGAGACAAGAACCATGGAATGGTGCTGTTCACATTCATAGAAGATTTATCATCATCAGGTAAATCTGTCTAGAAATACCCACATAAACATTCTGGAAGATATGTATCCTATGTGATTTCAATTCCAGACAAATTGACAATGAAAGTTAATCATAATAAAAAACCACTGATGAAATCAAGAAATTATAATTCTTTATATTTTTATTTTCATTCATCTGGATTTCACAGTGTTATCTCAATCTTATATTTTTGTCAATGGGATGCTAAATATTTTAAAGAATATCCATAATTCATGAAAACATAACACAGTAACAAAATTATACACACTAGTAAAATTTGACCAGTGAAGATGCACATGCATAAACTATGACCTTCCTATGCATAAATAACTGATAACCTCATTGAGAATAATCCAATCAAAAATAACTTTTTCACTGTGTTCATCTGACCCAGTGATTCTCTGTCATTGACACAGTCATGCTTAGCATGGTTTCAGACACAAGATGAAATTCAGTAGGTATTTTGGGGTCAACGAAAATACACACTGGCATTTCTTGTACCCTGTGAGCCAATTTCCCCTTTAGTTCCATGATTCAAAGCAGATAATATTGGTTCATTGGAACAACTCTTGTGGCTCTTTTTGACAACTAGATGGAGGCATCCAGTAACATAATTGGTTTTTGTATTACAGGTAAGTAAAGTATTACCAGTGTTACTATATTTTCATTTAAAAGATAATATAAACTTATACTAACCCTGAAATTTATTGAATTCTCTCTTCTTCACTTTAATAATTTTATCAGTATTCATAATCCTTAAGAGACCTTGCCTAATAATTATTTTATTCTACTATCAAGGCTAATCCAATCAAAGTGGTCAGTCAAGTGAGTTTTTTAAGGATGTGTCAAAAGATAAGTGTCCTATAACCCCACTAGAAGAAAATATATTTTACATGATACAGGTGAAGAAAAGGGCATTCCAAATATGACTTCATTTATCCAAGAATTAAGACCAACAATATACAAGTGGGATTTCATAAAATCAAAAACTGGTGCAGAGCAAAAGAAACAGCCAACTGGTAAAGAGAACATCCACACAAAGGCAGAGAATCTTTACCAGCTATGTATCTGACAGGTGATTAATAGCAAGAACACATAAAGAACTCAAAATCAAGGTATTAGATTTTTTTAAATATAAAACATTCAAAAACAAGCCTAGGACACAAGCAGTGATTTCTCAAATGAAAGAAAAATATGATAATGGCTAAAAAATATTTCAAGAAATGTTCGAGCCCTCTCTGCCCACTCCCTGCAAGCAGAAAGCCTGCCTTCACAGAGTGCTCTAACCCAGGGACTTGAGTGAGATCCCCCATTTTCTCTCTGGTGATTTTCTAAGGTGGGACCAGCCGGGAGGCTCAGATCTCACAAGTGGAAGGGCAGGCAGGACAGGATCCTCTCAACCTCTGTGTATACCTAGGAGTGACAGTGGTGGATCCGAAGCCCTCTCTACCCCTTCCCTGCAAGCAGAGAGCCTGCTTTCAGGAAGTGCTTTAACCCAGAGACTCAGGTGAGATCCATCATTTTCTCTTTGGTGACTTTCTAAGGCAGGACCAGCCATGAGGCACAGGCCTAACAACTGGCAGAGCAACCGGAACAGGATCCTCTCAAGCTCCATCCACACATAGGAGGGACAACAGATCCAAAGCTCTCTCTGCATCTTTCCCACAAGTGGAGATACTGTTTAAAGGATGTGCCCGACCCCAGGACTCAGGACAGACAACTGATCCATAGCCCTCTGCACACAGGTTTTACCAGAGAAGAGCTGATCTCCCAGAAGTGCTGACACAGGCTTATAGACCCACAGGAGGAACAAGCTCTAGTCAGAGACAGCAAGAACATCTAACACCAGAAATCAACAGATGGTGAAAGGCAAATGCAAGAATCTTACCAACAGAAGCCAAGACTACTTGGCTTCATCAGAACCTAGTACTCCCATGACAGCAAGTCCTGGATATACCAAAACACCAGAAAAGCAAGATTTGGATCTAAAAATCATAATCTCACAATGGTGCTAGAGGAATTTAAGAAGAACATGAATAACTCCCTTAAAGAAATACAGGAGAACACAGGTAAAGAGGTACAAGTCCTTCAAGAGGAAACAAAAAAATCCATAAAGAATTACAGGAGATCATGAGTAAACAAGTAGAAGCCCTTAAAGAGGAAACACAACAATCCCTTAAAGAATTTCAGGAAAGCACAAACAAGCAGATGAAGGAATTGAGCAAAACCATCCAGGACCTAAAAATGGAAATAGAAACTATAAAGAAATCACAGAAAGAGACAACTCTGGAGTTAGAAATCTTAGGAAAGAAGTCAGGAAACATAGATGCAAGCATCACCAACAGAATACAAGAGATAGAAGAGAGAATCTCAGGGGCAGAAGATACCATAGAAAACATTGACACAACAGTCAAAGAAAATGCAAAATGCAAAAAAGTTCCAGACCCAAAACATCAAGGAAATCCAGAACACTATGAGAAGACCAAACCTAAGGATAATAGGAATAGAAGAGAGTGAAGACCTCCAATTTGAAGGGCCAGGAAATATCTTCAACAAAATTATAGAAGAAAACTTCCCTAACCTAAAGAAAGAGATACCCATGAACATACAAGAAGCCTATAGAACTCCAAATAGACTGGACCAGAAAAGAAATTCCTCCCACCACGTAATAGTCAAAACACCAAATGCACAAAACAAAGAAAGAATACTAAATACAGTAAGGGAAAAAGGTCAAGTAACATATAAAAGTAGACCTATCAGAATTACACCAGACTTCTCACGAGAGACTATGAAAGTTAGAAGATCCTAGGCAGATGTCATACAGACCCTAAGAGAACACAAATGCCAGCCCAGACTACTATACCCAGCAAAACTCTCAAGCACCATAGATGGAAAACTACATCTCTGAAAAAGCAAAAATGTAATCTTCCAACAAAACAAAAAGAAGATAGCCATATGAACGGAATGCCAATTCTAATAACAAAAATAACAGGAAGCATCAATTATCTTTTCTTAATATCTATTAATATCAATGGACTCAATTCACCAATAAAAAGACATAGACTATCAGACTGGTTACAGGTACATAAACAGGACCCAAAATTTTGTTGCATACAAGAAACCCACCTCAGTGACATAGACAGACACTACCTCAGAATAAAAGGCTGGAAAACATTCCTCCAAGCCAATGGTCACAAGAAAAAAGCTGGAGAAGGTATATCCTTTTGTTTTAGGATAAAAAGTTCTATAGATATCTATTAAATCCATCTGTTTCATAACTTCTGTTAGTCTCACTGTGTCTTTGTTTAGTTTCTGTTTCTATGATCTGTCCATTGCAGAGAGTGGGGTATTGATATCTCCCACTATTATTGTGTGTGGTGCAATGTGTGCTTTGAGCTTTAGTAAAGTTTCTTGTATGAATGTAGGTGCCCTTGCATTTGGAGCATAGAGGTTCAGAATTGAGAGTTCATCTTGGTAGATCATACCTTTGATGAGTATGAAGTGTCCCTCCTTATCTTTTTTGATCACTTTAGGGTGAAAGTCGATTTTATTTGATATTAGAATGGCTACTCCATTATTGGGGAATTGAGTCCATTGATATTAATACATATTAAGGAAACATCATTGTTGGTTCCTGTTATTTTGTTGTTAGAGTTGGAATTCTGTTCATGTGGCTATCTTCCTTTAGTTTTGTTGGAAGATTACTTTATTTGCTTTTTCCAGGATGTAGTTTCCCATCTATGGTAATTGAGAATTTTGCTGGGTATAGTAACCTGGAATTTGTGTTCTCTTAGAGTTTGTATGACATCAGCCCAGGATCTTCTGACTTTCATAGTCTCTGGCAAGAATTCTGGTGTAATTCTGATAGGTCTGCCTTTATATGTTACTTGACCTTTTTCCCTCACTGCTTTTAATATTCTGTCTTTGTTTTGTACACTTGGTATTTTGACTCTTATATGGCAAGAGGAATTTCTTTTCTGGTCCAGTCTATTTGGAGTTCTATAGGCTTCTTGTATGTTCATGGGCATCTCTTTCTTCAGGTTAGGGAAATTTTCTTCTATAATTTTGTTGAAGATATTTACTGGCCCTTTAAGTTTGAGGTCTTCACTCTCTTCTATACCTATTATCCTTAGGTTTGGTCTTCTCATCGTGTCTGGGATTTCCTGGATGGTTTGGGTTAGGAGCTTTTTGCACTTTGTGTTTTCTTTAACTGTTGTGTCAATGTATTCTACGTATCTTCTGGACCTGAGAGTCTCTCTTCTATCTCTTGTATTCTGTTGGTGATGCTTGCATCTATGGTTCCTGACTTGTTTCCTAGGATTTCTAACTTCAGAGTTGTCTCTCTTTTTGATTTCTTAACTATTTCTACTTTTATATTTAGGTCCTGGATGGTTTTGTTCATTTCCTTTGCCTGTGTGTTTGTGTTTTCCTGTAATCCTTTAAGAGATTTTTATGTTTCCTCTTTAAGGGCTTCTAGCTGTTTACCTGTGTTCTTCTGTATTTCTTTAAGGGAGTTATTCATGACCTTCTTAAATTCCTCTATCACCATCGTGAAATATGATTTTAGATCCAAATCTTGCTTTTCCAGTGTTTTGGGATATCCAGGACTTGCTGTGGTGGGAGTTCTTGGTTTCTGTTGGTAAGAGTCTCATGTTTGCCTTTCACCTCTGTTGATCTCTGGTGTTAGATGTTCTTTCTGTCTCTGGCTGGAGCTTTTTGCTCTTGTGGGTCTGTAAGCCTGTGTCAGCACTTCTAGATCAGCTCTCCTCTGGTAAAACCTGTGTGCAGAGGGCTGTGGATCAGTTGTTTCTCCTGAGTCTTGGGGTCAGAACAAACCCTGGAGACAGGCTGTTTACTTGCAGGAAAGGTGCAGAGAGGGTTGTGGATCTGCTGTCCCTCCTAGGTGTAGACTGAGGTAGAAAAGATCCTGTCTTGGCTGTCCTGTCACTTCTGAGCCCTGTGCCTTCTGGCTCTTCCTGCCTTAGAAAGTCACTGAAGAGAAAATTGTGATTTCACCAGGGTCCCTAGGTTACAGCACTCCCTTGAGGCAAGCTGTCTGCTTTTGGGTGAAGAGGCAGAGAGGGCTGTGTATCCGCTGTCCCTCCTAGGTATAGATGGAGGAGGTATAAAGGATCCTGTCCCAGCTGCCCTGCCACTTCTGAGGCCTGTGCCACCATCTGGTCCAGCCTTAATCCCTGGGTTGGAGCACTTTCTAGAGGCGAACTCTCTCCTTTCTGGGAAGGGGCAGAGAGGGCTGTGGATCTGCTGTCCCTCCTGAGTCCCTGGGTTGGAGCACTGGATCGATTAAATTTTTCTGACTATATTATTTTTAAAAAGAGAAACCTAGCCACTGAGTGGATATGAATGGAAAGTTACTGGTGGGGAAGGAAACTAGATGTCCTAGTTTTAAAGCCACTTGCTTTGAAATATTAAGCTTTAAACCAAAAGAGGAAGAGCAAACTGCATGGAAATGTTCAATGGAAATGCAGAATCATCTTTGAATATAGTTCAAAGGTCATCTCTTTGACAATGTTTCCAGTGGAGGGTAATTGATCATAGTCTGTAGTCCATCTTCCAACAATGGTCAGAAGCAGCTGTGAATGGAAGTCCAAGGATCTAGTAGTTTCTCTGTCCCACAAGGTAAGCAGCAAAGGAGAGAGTCCTTAGCTAGGATTTCTATTCCTGCACAAAATATGATGACCATTGGAGAGGACAGGGTTTATTCAGTTCATTGAATAAACATTGATGTTCATCACCAAAGGAAGTCTGGACTGGAATTCACACAGGGCAGAAAGCAGGATCTGATACAGAGGCCATGGAGGAACGTTACTTACTGGCTTGCTTCCCCTGGCTTACTCAGCTTACTTTCTTATAGAACTCAGGACTACCAGCACAGGGATGGCACCATCCACAATGGGCCCTCCCATTCTTGATCACTTATTGAGAAAATAGTTTACAGCTGGATCTCATGGGGGCATTTCTTCAAGGGAGGCTCCTTTCTCTGTGATAACTTCAGCTTGTGTCAAGTTGACACACAAAACCAGAAGTACATTTTCCCCAATTTAAGCTGCTGCCAAAGTTGTCTTCTCTCCTTTTTCCTCAGGTTCATGTGTTGAGGTTCCTTTGCTTAAACTCAGGAACTTCAGTTTCTCAACTGTTTCAGACTATTGGTCAAATAAAACAGGTAATGTCATCAAAGGGACATGAGTCCTTTATAAAATAGCAACCTCTTCCTATAGGGCCTTTCAGTGTGGTATCATTAAGTGCAAACGGAGTGGTCAAAATGCCTCATCCCTCTCCTCATCTAAAAGAACCTAAAAATGTTGATAATCGTAAGAATACAGTAACTGTTGAAAATACTTCACCTTTTCCCACTATGGTCCTTTCTTTCGTCAAATTCTTCCTGCTTATAGTTATACTCATTCCATATTTTCAAATATCAAATTGCTTAGCACCTGTAGCCACCCCCTTTAGGAAGCTGTAAGTCACTGTGCACTTAGCAGTTTATATTTCAGATAAAGCATCCGTTGTATTATTCCACATTTTATTGTTGTGTGGGAGAGCTATTGTGGCTATTTAAAGTAGACATATGGTTACATAAGTAATAAGTAATAGGGTCTATGAAAATACAAACCACAAATCATTTTTCAACCCCATGATTTCATATTGAAAATAACACTCTCAGAAAGAAAATCCCCATTTGTAAAGAGCAACAGTGTAATTAGCCTCCACTTTGATTTCCTTACTGGTGATGCAGCCCTTCTTCTCTCCACACAATGCTACACATCGTCATAAATGGACATTTGCATAATGGATTGGAAAAGCATATAATCCAAACATCTGGACCCTTCCACATATGGCTCATTAGCTGTTGCTACAAAAGCCAAGAGAACTCCATGCTGATGCAATTAAATGTGACTGGAAAAATACATGCCTCTCACATTTTTAGTTATCCATATGTATATGGTTGGCAGACAATTCAATATAGTCACAGGAATTTTGAGAAAGCAAAGTGTTCTATAGCCTGCTCTGTTAACCATCAATGTGCTACTTCCTGGAAGTATGGGGGTGGGAAAGAGAGAATGAGTAGTTCTGGGCTGCCAGCCACTGCTGCACATTACCATAGTGAGAGAATATCTAATACATAAATAAATTCAGTCAAGTATCAGGATTTCATGCGTTCTTCATGAGGGTCAGAATTGGCTTTAAAATGCTACAGAATGGTAAGAAGAAGGTCTTTACCCAGCTTTTCTTGACTTGCAAGAAGACAAAGCAGGTGATTTCTGGCAAATCCTTTTCATCGATCTCATCTTACACCAGTCTGCAAAGTGTGTGGCCTGCCCAGACCCAGAGTCAAAGCAAGAACACAGCTCATTAGCCTTAAGGACTGGGCAAGCTTGCCTGGAAGAGGAGCCAAGAGCTAGGGAAGGCAGTGAGCAACAGGGCTGGCTCTTTAGATTTCAAGCTTTCACTACTGCCTTTCCAGCTGACCTGTGTATCCTGAAGCCACAATAGTCCCTCCATGTCCTAGGGTGGCCTTTTCCTTCCACAGCTCAGAGGGCAACAGAGCTTTGGAAAATGGAGAGAAGTACCTTTTCATGCCTTGTTCAATAACTGCTACAAAGGAAAAAGATGTACTCGCCTCCTTGATTTGGTCTTCTTTGTGAAGACACTGAGTTGTCTCATCTCTTCATTCTTTCTTGCCTGAAATTTCTCATGCTCACTGCAAACCCAATGAGCTGCAAACCTAAAGTAGCATGTCATTGTCATTTAGATTGCCTAAACAGCCATAGAGGAAAGTGAGTTGTTGTGTCTTTGATCTGAATTATCCATCTTTCTTCTCTAGAATAATGTATCTGAGTGATGTAAGCAAGAATTTATGGAGATAGATGCTAAGCTGTGGTCACTGTTATATCAAAGGCTTTAGAATTCCACATGTGGAATGGTACTTTTGGAGATCCTAAGTAAGTCAGGTTTTCTAATGCTTAACTGTGCCACTCACCAGCTCCTGATTTGTCAGGATGGCATGGGAGCACAACCCTGAGTGAGAGAGTGAGCAATTTCTAGAGAGAGAATCAGCTAGTCTACATCATAGCCCACATATTCAGGAGAGGAGAATGAATGTCTTTGGTGGTTTACAACATTGAACAGTGTAATCAAACCTCACTTGAGAAACTTAATTTTTTTCAAGGTATCTATGATAGGTTTTATGATAAGAAGCCACTAAGAGGCTTCTATAGGATTTCAGTTTCTCTCATTTCTAATATGACTTAGAAGAAAAAGGTTAGCCACACTTTAGGGTGACTCTCTCCTCCCTATCCTTCTCTCTCTCTTTCTCTCTCTCTCTCTCTCCCTCTCTCTCTCTCTCCCTCTCTCTCTGTCTGTCTGTCTCTCTCCTCTCTCTTGCTCTCTCTCTCTCTTCTCTCTGATCCTCTGTTCTTCTGGTTGTTTACCTGTTTTGGTGATTCAGTGTTTATCTCTGAGGAGTTTGTGGTTTTGGTCAATGTGCCATTCCTGACTTCTTGTTGCTCTTTGTCTAGTACCATTTTGCCATAGTCAATAAAATAATACTGGATGAAAACACATTAGTGGATCAGTGGCACCTTTGATTTCAAAGAGTAACTGTTTCTATCCCTGATAGTAACTTGCTTTCGTATCTTCTTTTCCTCATTTATTTGTTATAAGGACCTTAAATTAATAGGCAGCAGTATTAGATTAAAATTTATCATACCCTTCCATTTTATACCCTGATGAAAGTCTTCACTTCCAACAGTAGGGACCTTTAGACACAGAAAGCCTAAAATTGAAGATAAATAAAGCTACAGGTATACCAAGTGAGCTACAGGAGTAACAGAAAACTGAGTGACCCCACTTTCTGGATTCTACACCCATGTATTTCCCCTGCTTGCCCATATAGTATCATTTACTTTGAATATTTACTAAATGTTGGAGGATAGAGCCCCATATCATTACAAGGTGTCATCATGAGCCTGGCTTATTTCTTGTACCACAAAAGAAGGTTCTCACATCTTTATTCCAGCAGACTCTAGCTCTAATAGCATATCCCTCCAGTTATACATTTGGCAACTGTGAGCAGTGACTACCATGTGACTCCATGAAGTAATCCAGCCACTGGCCTCCTGGCCTGAGCTACCATTAAATTATCATATCCCCATATCCTCAGCCAAACAGCTGAATTAAAATGTGCTTCAGTTCCTCAGTGTCAAGGTCATCTCATTTATCCCGTCTTCATCATCCTCTCTCATCCATGAATATTGTTCAACACCGTTCACATACACTTGTACTATATAACTTGTACTGTACAAATTTTCTTCAGTACAAAATCTTTCTTGTTGTGCAATACCTGTCTCTCCAGTGTAAAAATATATTCAAATTGATCTCTGTATTCTAAGGAATGTTTTTCTAAAGCTGACAAAGACCAGCTTTTGTTTGCTCTCCATCTTTAATATATAGCAATTAACATAACTTATCAAATAAGATATAATAGAGGGAAATACTACTCAAAATACAAACAATAATAATAAATCATGCCTACCATTTGAACTATGGACAATAGCTAAATTACACATCTATACCTACATCTAATTATATTCATCAATTTACAGATATATAAAGACATATCCACATAGATTTCATTTCCTGAGAGTTGACCATATACTACCATTTCATTGTTTCTTGGGGGAAATACAATAACAGTATGATAAATTATATTTTAACACTCTAAATTTCTTTCTCTCATAGCAATACTGCACTTAAGTCATCACAATAAATAAAAATAAATAGATATGTTTCTGAAAAGCCATAGGAAGAAGTTATTTACCAGTTTTCTCAACTTTATACACATACTGCCCTTGATTTCAGGTTATGTTTTCAAGGATGTTGGTATTATCTGCAATCTTGGATGATGAAGAAAAGGTTTCATTTCAATGTGTAGCTGGATATTTCAGATTAGCAGTGAAAATGTTTGCTCTGGGAGTAAAGGAAGTAGAGTAGGCATCTTCCCGGCAGGTTATGACAGACTTAAGTTCTTTAAGTTCAGAGTTCGGTAGGAACTCTGTCCTGCTTTCATTCTCCAATAGTGCATTTTGCAGAGGAAAACAATACAAAGCTGCCAGTCCTAGGGGCATTGCTTCTGTTGCAGATAATAACCTGCTTTGATCTCAGATCTGGAGGTGTGTGTCTCCCACCAACATCCATGAATCTGCAATAGACTAGATTGTTAGTTTGCAAGGATAATACAAAAACAACAACCACAACAACAACAACAAAAAATATCTGTTACTCTTCGGAGTTTAAGGTAATATGAGATGTGGTAATGGAAGCATGTATCACAAACTTATCAATCACTGTTTCAAGAAATACTATACTGATAATATTATAATCACCAGCTTTACTCTTACTTCGTGAGAAAAAAGGAGGTACTAACAGGAAAAATAACACTGTCCCAAAATCTTAAAACTACTCGTTGGTAGAAACAATACTAAATATCTCTTCACTAACTGTACTGGTACAGGTTCAACACACAGTGGGATTCTTTCTAACTTTTGTACTTCACAGGGAAATATTCAGAGTTTTGTATGGGGAGCTCAGAGTCCAGAGCTTCATATACTCACTGAACTCCTCTGACTTAGGACTAATGACTTAAATCACTGCTTTAGCCTGAATGCTTTCAAAGCAGCATCTGCACATAAAGAGTTTGAGTGCAAACAGAATTAGCTTGGATTGAGCTGGAAGTCCAGGAGCACTGAATCTGAGAAAGGGGAAAGCAATACAGAGAGCCAACCATTGCAACAGGTTGTGCCCAACCCACAGAACTGTCGGCTGAGAATGAGGAAGTACAGATTAGTGCTAGGGAAAATGCTGATCCAAGTGTCCACTTCCCCATGGGAGTTCACAGGCATAGCCTGACATGTCAGATCCTCTAGGTGACCCAAGAGTAAAGCCAAGTAGCTTCCTGCAGCATCAGCTGAGAATCCATGCCTATAGCAAGGAAGAGACCCAAGGGCAGACGCCATCAGATTGCTATCCATTTCTCCTGCTGTAACAAAATACCATAGACTTGGTACAGGTCTCAGTATATTTGGATTTTTTCTATGACAAATTACCATAGACCGAGTGTCTTCTAAAAGATTTACTTCACAGACCTGGAGCACTAGGATCAAGGAATCACCAAGTTCAGCATCTGGCAATGAGTTGTTTTTCCTTACCTGTTCATAGGTGGTACTTTCTGGTCATAATTTCCCCTTCAGGAAGAGGTAAGGCAGCCCTTCAGACTCTCTTTTACAATGGACACTAGACTCATTCAAGTGCCCTGTTCTAAAACAATAGATGAGATGCACTGAGCCTTGGTAACTTACATTTTAAACATGTCCATAAATTGTGTATATGTATGTGTGTGTCTGTGTGTTATATAAATACATATATGAAGAAAACTAATGGAGAATAGTAGTCTGCTTTGTCTAATTCTAATCTTCATAGATTTACCAATGTCTCTCTCTCTCTAATCTGGTCCCTGAAGCTTATTGTTTTTTCCTTATACTGCCAGGATTAAGGTTGTCCTGTGCAAAAGTTATTTTCGTGGTTAATTGCATCATACACTCTCTGGTACTTAACTCTCATAAGGTATTCACATTGACTGCCATACTATTGTTCTTGGATCAAAATCTCTAATCCTTCAGGGTTCAAATTCTCCTTTCAGGGAAGCTTCTTATAGCTCCCAAGTCAGAGCAAGTTATCTTTCTTCTGTGTTCCCACGTAAACCATTCTCAGTAATTCCCTTGTTATAACTCACAGCATCATAGCACCTGTCCATATCTGCTTCCTCACTCATGACACAGTGAGGCATTCATTTTCGTCATCTGTGTACTTTAAGGCACAAAGTGAACCTTTAATAAACATCCGTGGAACAGTCAGATAACAAATAGAATAGACATGCAAGTGTATTAGCACATATATGGGTGTGCCTTAGTATACTTTCTATTACTGCGCTCTAATCAAAAGAAACTTAGGAAGAAAAGAGTTTATTTGGCTCTCAAGTCACAATCACAATCAATCACTAAGGAAATGCAGGGCAGGAACTTAAGCAGGGCAGGACTGTGGAGGTAGAATTCATGGAATTGAAGCAGAAGCCATGGAGCAAGTTTGTTCTTCATGGCTTGACCATTATGCTATTACCTACTCAGGGATAACACTTCCCACATTGATCCTGATCCTCTCATATTAAGCAATAATCAAGAAAATGACCCCCCCCACACACACACACGCACTTGCTTATAAGCCAATCTGTTAAGAGTACATTTTCTCAATTGAAGTTCCTCTTCCCAGATAACTCTCATTTTGTATCAAGTTGATAAAAACCTAACCAGCCAGGTACTATCGGGCACTAGGTACCTGATCTGTACACACAAAGAACCTCTCTGAGCATTCACTTTTCTCTGTACCCTACTATTCTATAGTATAGAGGAATGTCAGAAGCATACATGGCTGTAGCCTGCTCCTGGAATGGTAAAGCCACTTCTCAGTACTAACATCTGACCCTGCACAGCTTCTAATGAACTTCTGCTAAAGCTTAGGAGCCTGGTTCAGCTTCACCCTCCTTTCTAACAGACACGATTATTTAGCTTCCTGTTGTTAACCTGTTTGTAAACTCTACATACTTAGCTGCTCTATATTTACCAGAAATATCAATGATGGTCAGACCCAGGGATATAAAGGTGACTGGGACAATAACTGAAATTTCACTTCAAGATCTCCAACTAAGAAAGTCACCACTATTCATTAACATAGTAAAATTCCTTCATTATAGCAGCCAATCCTTTTCACTAGAGTATGCTCATTATGTATGATCACAGACATGATATTTCAAAGAGAATCTCTGTCTTCTGTCTTCTGTCTTGATAACCTGCTTCTTAGTCCCTAACATTGTAGCAGGATTTTCCCTGTCCAATTAAGTTAATTATTAGTACAACAAGAAGCCTGTGATTGAATAGGGAAAAAGAAGGCAGAGCTAAGAGTTGCAGAGACCAGGAGTGAGACAAGAAAAATAAAGAAAGGAAGATAGAAGGAGAAGAAGCCAGATTCTACAAGGCTTTAAGTAGCCACAGGTAGCTATAATATCACATAGGGATAGAATAATTGAGATAACTTGTCTAATCTAAGTGGGCAGTTTGTATCATTATCAATGGCTCTGAAATTATTGTGTAGGCATCTGTGAATTGAGAATTTATTGATATATAAATCTAACTGTTTAGTTATAAGCTTCTATAGTTTTGATTTTACCAGGCTACTGGGAATTGTGACAGCTAACCATGAGGTGGGCCATCATTGCATGGGACTGACATGGCAACAACTCACCAAGGGAAATTGTTGAGTCAGGTGGAGACCTTTCAGGAGCTCCAAGCCAAAGAGTCTGCTGAGATGAGAACACCCTGTTGCAGCCATGTAGCCTGCTGGTGGCTTGCATAGCATGGGAACTTGCTTTTATTATTATTATTTGTTTTATTTCCCGCAACATAACAGCTTCCCATGAAGCATCCTTCTGCAAATGAATTTCATTACCACCCCTCCTTCCAACCCCTGCTGGTTCCTAAATGGGGAGAAGATACAAGATGGTATTTTAAAAACTGTGATCTTTTAAAAATACATATTATGGGTTTTTTTTTTATTAATTTTGTATGTGGATATAGGAAGCATGATAGTTCTCTCCTTCATCCACATGGCTCCTGAGAATTTAACTCAGGTTTCAGCCCTAACAGCAGTACCTTACACACTGAGACATCATAGAGGGCTTAAACTGCGATCTTCATCAATTGCCAGGTGTGTGTCTATAATACCAACTTAAGGAATCAGAGGCAAAAAGATCACAACTCTGAGGCTACCCTGGAGTAGTCAATGAGATCATCTCTCAAAATAAACAAAGTCCATGTCTGCATCTAGCTTAACAACCTGTTGCTTCTCCATGTGAATGGCCTAAGTCAAGAAATCACCTATGTAAATTTTTTTTTTTTTTTTTTTTTTTTTTACATAAAGACCAAATAGGTTTATCAGGCCATATGGAATTGAGATCACACTGACTTAGGAGTTATTGACTCTGGCATAGGACATAGGCTTCAACCTGAGACCAGAATTTATGGGCTGCTTAAACATACATTTTCAACTTCTAGGGTTTGAATGTTTTTATGGTAACAAACACAGTTGGAAGTCTGCAAGGGCTTAATAAATTTGGAAGCCATGGCAATGGACACGGATGATTACCTGAAATGATATAGAACATAAGAGCAATGTTACTAATTGTGGAGAATTCGATGTGAAAGAACAAGTTGGTGACTGTGCTTGAGTAGAATCTAGAATTAACGAATTATGGAAAATGTTCTATTCATAGTAGCATTAAGCAAAACAAACAAAACTTTAGTAAATGGACAATATTTGTTTATGAAGTAAGACAATGTTTAAATAATCTTAGGACATTTTTCCTCAAAAATTAGCAATCACTGTCTTATAAAGAAAATGTCTTTACTACCAAAAACACATTTATTTCTTCATTTAGGTTTTTCATATTATTTTTAAATTGCTCTTGAGTTAATACTATACATGATCATTGTGACCTCTGGGTCTTTCTAAATAAACATGACTAGATACCTAGATATGGTAGTAAAAACCTTCAAATAAAATTCCTTGACTAGCCATGGACTCTTAAAATGGGATAATGATAACAAGTTCTTGCTTCACTGTGAGGAAAGACATCCCATTCATCTTTTACTTCTATAGAGTTGAGATACTGGGACTTCAGAAAAGAATTATTGTCAGCAGGACATAAAGTCTCCTCATATGACACAAAAAGATTTAATTACAAGTGAGCTGATGCAGCAGTCAGCTAAGACTTGAATCAATAAGTACATCGTTATCATAACTTGATTCAGTAATGACAGTGACTGCCAAAAGGGTGAAATTGTATCAACCACAACAAAACCTACGTGAACATTTTGTTTAACTCATTTGTTATAGTGTATATGTAATAAATAAAAATTAAACTTGTATATCCTCACAGAACTTCAAATTGTACTTCCCTTAATATGTTTAATTAAATGAGAAAAGGGAAATGTGGAAATTGAATATATGGTATAGTACACTGAAAGAAATCGTGGCCTTTGAGCTTTTAATTCTGATTCTCCTTTTGTGAGTGAATGTTATTAACTATTTATATGGGCCTAATGCCAAATATAATATCAATAACTCAAAGAGTCATAGTACAACCATGTCTCTGCCTCACATAAATTCAGACTTAATAGGGAGAAATGAACATGAGCTAATGATTTTAAGACAGTGTACCATAATTGTTACAGCACTAGAATGACCTTTATATGTGTAAATATGTCTATGTGGTTCTTAAATATACTGGCTCAATTTAAGCATACCAGAATAAGGAATAGAAGTATAAAAGTATTCACAGTTGGGAAACTGGAAATGATGAGTCACACCAACTAATCTAACATGGCGTACTCAAGCCCCAGGTAAGGACTAGAAAATCCAGGACAAATGAAGAAAAGCATTAGAAAGCAGGGTTAAGAAGCAATGGAGAAGTCACCATGGCCCTTCACAAAAGAAAAAATATTCACATGAACTGTCTTCTAAATGAATAACAAAAATTTCTCAGTGTAAGTGGGAAATATAAAACTCTCCATGAAAAGAAGAAATATTTGTTGAAAATGAATGCAATCATATGACCATAGTCCCACAGAGCTTGACACTCCATTTTAAAGAATCACAAGTTTCACTTGCTTAGGTCACAGGCATCTGTGATAGTTCATAATTACAAAGATATTAAACAGAAAGAAGTCTAAGTAGGTCAGAGATGTAGGTCACTGATCATCTGATGCTATCCATCCTATTTTAAAACTTCTGAGAACTAATCTTTCCAGTGTGTGGAATTTGAGGCTTGCCTTTTCTGCCAACCTTAGCATAACAGAAAAATAAAAATAATTGCATACCTTTGAAACTACAAGGCTGCATGAACATGGGATATCTCAGCAGGTGCAGGTATTCATCTGTGCAGTTACTGATGTCATAAGCCATCCATATTCACTAAGGTTTTACAAATAATGACAATAATCTTATAGTAAACTATGCACGCAATGAATGTTTGACCAGTTCCTTTAACTATCGTCCTTCAACCTTCCTTCCTACTATATCGTACTCAGTACAGGCAAATAGATTCTAGAGAAGCACCTTGCCAGTTAGCTAGAGAATGATATCTTTTGTCTTATGAATGGGAATGTTGCTAAAGAAAAATGATAATTCAGAAATAGTACATTTTTTATACTTAAGTTTTGAAATTATAATATAATTACATCTCACCCTTCCCTTTTCTCCCTCCAAGGCCTCTTTCAAATCCTGGCCTTGCTATCTTTCAAATTTATGGCCTCTCAATTCATTAATTGTTATTGTATGCATAGATATCTATATATACACATATATTTCCTAAAAATAACCTGCTTAATCTATATAATGTTATTGTATGTATGTTTTCAGGAAAGAGCACTTGGTACTTGATATAAGTGCGGTTTTTTTAAAAAAATTTTTATGTACCAGAATATGCTGTCATTTTGATTTTTTAGAAATATGTACTATGTGTTCTAGAAGGCTTCCCATTCATAATGATGTTAATTGCCACAACTATATGTTGTGCTAGCCTTATAAAATATAATTCCTTCACTTTAGGACATTATATTCTAGCATATAACAATTGATTATAATGTTTCAAGAAGAATAAAATATAACTGTATTCCTGTAGATAATTTCTGGAGGTTTTGTTCATCTGTGTGTGTTGTTTACTACTCTACACAGATGGTGTTGAGTGTTAAATTTAAGCAATAAAAAAGACATTACCATGGTTAGGAAATAAGTTTCAGAAACCTTTTAAATCTGTTGCTCTGAAGTTCCATAATAACCTTTGGCATGGCTCTGCTGTTGTAGAGCCTTGGAACTTTGTAAGAAATCTGCGTCAGCACCCATCTGTGCACTGACTCACCATGGGCTCCGTGTTTAAAGATCCTCACTGTGAAGGAGTTAGCTGTCACTACAAGTTTCATGATCCTTCCAGTAGACTCATTATGGTCAAGATTTGGTTCATGATTCAATATTCTTCAATGCCAAGAATTTAACAAAGGAATTATCTGGCCTAATTCTTTACTTAGTAATATAACGAATACACATATCACTAACCAAGCCTCTCTAACTAAAATGATGATTAAAATATTAGGTATATATTTACATATCTTCAAAGGTACTAAAGGGCTACTAAGATAAGCAAACCTTAAAGTGTCGGGCTCTTGGAGAAGGAAAGGCAAGAAACTGAGCCCTACAAATTGATTGTTTTGCCTTCCTAACTAACAGTCTTTTGCAAGATCTTAAAAAATGGAGGGAAGGAGGAAAGCCAACTAAATATAGGAGTTAAACGGAAACTTTAACTTTCTCATGGGCTTGGAGAAACAAAAAAAGGTTAACTTCTTGGAATACCTTGGGAAGTCTTTAATCAAAGACTAAAACACATTCTCAAAACTGGACCTGCTTTTCTAAAACTAAAACTCAGCTTCAAATAAGTTCATTCTCTCAGTGTATCAAGGTAATATTCACCTACTCTAACTCTGCCAAAAGAAAAATAAATAAATTCTCCTAGAGGATGGGAACTATAACCAGACTTTCAAATGATCTTGAAAATATACCAAATGCAAGACATTCAATCCTAAGTTATCAGCCATACAAAGAAAATTTAACCAATGATTGTAAGAAAAACAAACCATATGGTTTTAAAAATGAGTTATGAGAGATAAGCTTTACAGTAAGTATAATTCATCAAATTAATGCAGTTAAAACAACAGATGAGAAGATGCAGTATTTTAGACATACCCCATTGGAATCAATAGGTATGTTGCAGTTCTATGCCATGGTACTAGAAACATGAGACCAGTTCTGGGACTTGTCTTAGAAAATACAAAGACTAAACTGAAGATGTTCACAAACTTCTTAACACTAGACCATCTAGACCAGAGAATTCTAAGTTGTATGATAGCAAAAGAGGGAAAAGCACTGAAAATAATCTACAGTCTTAAGCATGTGAATTGCTGCACTGGAAAGGATCCAGTGACTGGGTGGGAACATGTTTTGTTGTGTTGGTAATATTCTACCACTTGAAATGAGTGCTTCTTTTGAAGAAAAAAACATAAAAGTAAGAACTGATGAACTTTGTAATCTGTGTATAGTGTAGTTAGCTTTTTTTTTTAAAGATTTATTTATTATTATACATAAGTACACTGTAGCTGTCTTCAGACACACCAGAAGAGGGCATCAGAACTCATGATGGGTGGTTGTGAGCCACCATGTGGTTGCTGGGATTTGAACTCGTGACCTTCGGAAGAGCGGTCGGTGCTCTTAACCGCTGAGCCATCTCACCAGCCCGTAGTTAGCTTTCCAATAACATAATCAAGAAACAAGATGATGTATATGAGAGGAAACTTGATTTTTCTGTTTAGATGTCTCTGGTCATTGTCACATTACTTGTATGTCACACAACACAGATCATGCTAATGTCAATAAGGGGAATAAATATCCCTAACCCAAAAGGAATATTAAAGGGAAGGAGTTGAGAAAAGCAAGAGCAAATGCCAACAGAGCAAACATCCTGGATATCTGGCATCCTGGGATGCTGTTGTAGGATGCAGGGTCCTCCGGACTAAGTTATCAGGTCTATGTAGCTTTTGTTATGTAGTGTTAGCTATACTGGTTCTTCCTCTTTTGCTAGCTTTATGTCCTGCCTGCAGCTACTTTGAGCAAGGGGTCTATAGTTTTGGAATAGCTAGTTTTCTTGGATTTTTATTGCAGTTGCAACCTTTCTCACAGCTTCATCTATCAACCACACAGAAGCTGCTAGCAGTAATGACATCCCTAACACACAGTACTTAGCCACCCAAGTTTTCCTCTGAAATTTGGGTGGAAACTTCCATGACCTCATAACTCTTGCATTCTATATATGCCTCCCCTGGACAAGGACAAGGCCTGCCATCGGCATGAGCTGTGCTGTGCGCCTTGAGCCCCAAGGGTGCAGGTTAGTTTAGACATTGTCTTTTAAGGCCAAGTGACACACAAATGGCAGAGCCTCCTGAAACTTCCAAGCTTTTTTAAAAGAAAGATGCAAACAGGAAACAAAACCCTCTTTTAGAGAATCCTAAAACAGTTTCAGCCTTTCCACACTTTAAAGACAACTTTCTGAATTAAAAGAAAAGGTTTTGAACAGTTTCATATTACCTCACCAGTATAGATGTAAATGCACAGGAAACTACTTCTGCATTATTTGTAGGAATCCATATGGTCTTGCCTAAGGGCAAGCTGTACAACACTGTTATGCTTTCAAGGAGGAGAGAAGGCAGAGGGTTAAGGAGGGAATCTCCTCAACTGTGAGGATAGCATCATAAAGAAACATAACACTATGAGTCATGGTGTCTTGCACAAAGAAGTGGGTGCTACATCTACTTCTTCAATGGTGTTAGCCTTCCAGACAGCGGCATTGTCTGACGAGTACAATATAGACCTTGCTGTCCTCAGATTCCTGACTTTCTCTCTGTCCCCTTGTACCTCCTCTGCTCTATACCTCAGCAGATGAATCTCGGCCTATTTTGCATATGGCTTCACAGCTTGCTCTTCAGTTAAGTCAATGGGAAGGACCTACAGAAGATCAGAATAGCATCACTACCAACCTCCCATGCCCTTGAACCTGGCTGTTATGGTTCTAATTCCTAATTAGAACCTAATTCCCCACTGCCCTTAGAGTCTAGTGAAACTGCCTTCCTTAGCTCAATACCTTCCCTTGCTATCTACCATGAAGTTTCTCAATTCACTTGTTTTAACAGCTGCTACATCATTAATGGAGTCATTCTTTATGAATGAAATATTCTTGGTTTCAACATAAACGTAAATTCTACTTTCCTGGCTAATACGATAGAAATCTGCGGACTTCAGGAACTTCGTAAATAGAAACAATACTGCCACATGAAGTGTGTAAGTGAATTCTATACTATACATGACAACTTGAGACTCCAAGATATGGATACCATCTTTATAATAGAAGAATGGCAAGTGTTATATGAAAGTCTTAAAGAAATGGGATGGAAGTTAAAGAGGAGCCACAGCCTAAAGGAAGAGCCAAGAAAATGCTCCAGGTCCAAAAATGAGGTCATGGTGTTTATTACAGCAACAACAACAAAACAAACAAACAAACAAACTAGGAAATGAGGACTTCAAGTCTAATCTGATGTTAATTCCTTTCGTGAAGTTAAGATTGAAACACTTTGTGGTGATTTGAATGAAAAGAGTTTCATAGCTTCATATGTTTGAATGTTTAGTCTCCAGTTGGTGAAACCATTTAGAAAGCATTAGGAGTTATGGCCTTGTTGGAGAAGGTGGGCCTCTGGGGGTGGGCTTCGGGACTTCAAGAGACTCATGCTATCCACAGTTTGTACTTTCGGCCTCCTGTTTGTGTGATGTGAACTCTCAGCTATTGGTCTAGTTATCTGCTCCAATGTATTCAATACACTGAAAACATAATTCTCTAAAACCATAATCCCAATTAAACACTTTCTAAATTTCCTTGGTCATGGTGCTTTATCACAGCAGTAGAAAAATAATGAATACAACACTTTTCTGAACTTTTCCCCTACTGTTATCTTTTTCTACCTTAGCTTTATAAATCTAGCAACTGTAGATCATACTCCTATAAATCAAAACTATTTGAACTTTAATTTTCCTTAACTTTAAATCCATAACTAAGATTCTCTAATACAAAAAATAAGTTAAGGAAGTCAATCTGCAAACACCCTGTGCCTCTAACCCCACAGAGCAGCTCCAGACTCCAGGACAGTAACAGAGTGGTGAAGATGAGGGATCTCTCAGAGGCTGCCAGATTAAGCCGTGGCAGAGGTCTGTGGTTTGAAGCTGACTGTGTTTGGTGGCTTTTGCCTTCCAGCCCTGGTTGAGATCCAACCTCAAAAGAATGCTTTTTAAGTGCATGGGTCTAAATACTTCCTGGGGATCACTGTTGGCCAACTCCATTTGATTCTTAAAATTTGTTATTCTCACATAAGTCTAAAACTGTGAGAAACTCCTCATATTTCCCCATTCTCCATTAGATCCCATTCAGGATATATCTTTTTTTGTTTGTTTGTTTTTTGTTTTTTGCTTTTCGAGACAGGGTTTCTCTGTGTAGCCCTGGCTGTCCTGTAACTCACTCTGTAGACCAGGTTGGCCTTGAAATCAGAAATCTGCCTGTCTCTGCCTCCAAGTGCTGGGATTAAAAGAGTGCACCACCACTGCCTGGCTCAGGACATCTCTTAAGTGGAGTTTACCATATGAAAAAGATAACTAGGGAAATGTCTTGAAGACAGTTCCAGCTCTTGTCACCATCACAATGCATGTCACATACCCTTGTCATGGCAAAGCATTTCAACACACTATTTTCATATACTACAGTAGAAATAATTCCCTTTCATAGCTCATCATGAGAAAACTGAAATCAGAGCTCTACCCAGAATAGGATTGTTTGGTATAGAAAGTCCCACATTCTGAAGATAGCTGACTCTTCAGTCTCTCTGAACCCTGAGAATGTAGGCCTGGGTATGAAGCATATGTTTTGCCTCCCTGTGAGTACTGTCTCTTCTAGGTGAAATTCCTTTCCACTAAAGCTTTCTACTACATTCAGAAATGGAGTTAGTTAGCACTTATGTCACTATTTCCACAGTGACTATTATATGTCACACACATCTCTAAGCACTGATAATAAAAGTGATCAAATGAATCTCCACTCTCACCATCCTTCCTTAATAGTGAAGAGTAAAATCCATAGCAATAGGTAAGTAAGATGTAACTATCAGAGAGAACCGTGACAAAGAAATTTTAATTGGAAAGATCACCTTGAAATGTCATCTAACCAAAAAGTAGTACTGTGGGAAGAGCAGCGCATAGAAGAATTCTACACTGAATGATGAGAAGAGGCTTCAGCCATAGAGACCAGATAGGAGGATGGGATATGTATTGGGGGAAGGGTGGATAGTGTATCTGTGTGTGTATGTGTGTGGTATATATGAGTGTGTATGTGTGTGTGTGTGTGTGTGTGTGTGGTGTATAGGAGTGTGTGTGTGTGTGTGTGTGGTGTATAGGAGTGTGTCTGTGTGTGTGTGTGTGTGGTGTATAGTAGTGTGTGTGTGTGTGTGGTGTATAGGAGTGTGTGTGTGTGGTATATAGGAGTGTGTGTGGTGTATAGGAGTGTGTGTGTGTGTGTGTGTGTGTGGTGTATAGGAGTGTGTGTGTGTGTGCATGTGTGTGCTATTATATGTCTGTGTGTCTGTGTGGTGTTGTGGTGTGGATGATTGTGTGTGTGTGTGGTGTATATGAGTGTGTATTTGTGAAGTGGTGTGTTTGTGTACCGGTGTGATATATATGTCTGTATGTGTATGTAGTATATATGATTGTGTGTGTGGTATATATGAGTGTGTGTGTTTGTAGAGTGTGTGTGTCTCTGTGATGTGTGTGTCTGTGTGGTATGTGTTATATGTTGTCTTTGTAGCTGTTGTTGTTGTTATGGTGGTGATGGTAGTATTTGGTTTTTATTGTTACTTGTTTGGTCAGTTGCTTAGTTTTGTTTAACCATGTAAATGAATAGGGATAAAATAACCCCCTCCATTTTTGAAGATTTATTTATTTATCATGTATACAGTGTCTTGACTGTCTGTGTGCCTGTAGACCAGAAGAGGGACCAAGATCTCATTACAAATGGTTGTGAGTCAGCATGTGATGACTGGGAATTGAACTCAGGACTCAAGAAGAGCAGCCAGTGATCTTGACCTCTGAGCCATCTTTCAACCCACCTGTCCTCTACATTTTAGAAAAAGCTAAAGTAAGTGATAGGATAAGTTTTGTCCCTGACATCATTACTGTCTTTTCACTACTGGGCTAAAACCCTCTTTTCAACTTTTTATACCAAAACCTTGGCATTCTGAATCCTGTGCATTCACCCACTTTCATTACTATGCAGAGAAGAAGCTCTAGCCATTGTGGCACATTGCTTTTATACCAGTACTTAAGAGGGAGGAGCATCCTGTTTTGTCTTGTTATAACTCAGAATTTTGTTCTCAAAATTAAGGATAGGGAGGAAAAAAATCATTTGTTGAGTTGTGTGTGTATTATCTCAAATATTAAAGGCAAAATATAATGTTTAATAATTAAGCATAAAGAATAAAGGTTGAGCTGCTTAATAAATCACAAAAAAAAAGAGGGAGGAGCAGACAGATCCCTGTGAGGTCAACTAGCCTAGTCTAAAAAGTGAGTTGCAGGTCAAGCAGGGCCACACAGGGAGATCCTGTCTCAACAAAACAAACAAAAAGATACCAGAGACAGGCTAACTTTCAGTTTATTTAGCTTACGATTTTGGGTGACATCATTCTGGTAAAGCCTATCCCAAGTAAGGAGAGCTCAGAGAAGATCTCCTTAGTTGCCACACATCATGGCTGGTGCAGTAATAGAAATGGGTTGAAGCAGAACAAGGGCCCCCGCGAGAAACCCCGGTCCGTGGTAGTTGGCGCCTGAACGTGTGGCTTCGGTCAGGTAAGCTATCTCTTATTCTCTTTTTCTTCTCTCAATT
>NW_022196894.1:84286713-84301885 GCF_008632895.1 Mastomys coucha
AAAAAAAAAAAAAAAAAAGAAATGGGTTAAAGCAAGAGGAGTCACCACAGGTCAAGAAGGCATGAGGGAATTAAGGCCCTGTACTGTTGCTTAAGCCCATCCCAAGCTAGGAAGAACTAGTCCTGCTCAAAGTAGAGAATCAAGTCTACTTCTTTCTCTTTTGTCAGTTTGAATAACATTCTATGACTTAGTCTCCCACATAAGAGCATGTGTCTTAACTCTAATGAACATACACATGCACACACACATACACACATACACTAGAGAAAGAGAAAGAGAGAAAGAGAGAAAGAGAGAGAGAGAGAGAGAGAGAGAGAGAGAAGACGTCATTCTGATACCTGTCAGGAAACCTCATACACAGTAATTCAGCATGCAGAAGGCAGACCTGAGACAGGAGGTGGGCAAGGCTCACCTAATTTAGCCTCCAGAAGTCACCCAAGCACTCAGGTGGGTCTGGTTAACTCTCTTCCCTAGAAGAATGACTTAGCACTCAGAACTCCACATGTGCAGGTATGAGCTTATTCATGTGCATTTCATTTTCCCTGGCTCCAGTTTGCATTCTTTAGAAACCATTTCACAAATGTAAGGATATTTGAATCAAACCAGATGTGAGTACCTTGGTTGTTTTCCGCCTGCCATGCTTCTGAAGCAACTGAGTTTCACTTGACTTTAAGTCAGCTTTTCTGAGACTGCTCTTCCCAGAGGCATTTGGAAAACAGCCAGAAATCTTTTGAAAAAAAAAAATTCACCTTTGCTCTGTAAATAAAAAAAGTCATGTCTCATAATCAGTAAGTACAGAAATATTGAGCATGCATATCCCATGACTATAAGTTTGTGTGTGTTTCTTCCTATACACACACACACACACACACACACACACACACACACATAAATACATACACACACTCCACTTAGTTTACTGCAGTTTCTATGAACCTATAATAACAGGGTAGCTCAGGAATGATGCTGGCCTCAACATTAACAGAAACGTGAGGAGGAAGTTTCCACTGTCACATACATTACTTTTGGGGTATGTAAGCTTCCAGTGTGGTTGGCATATGAGAAGCAAATAATAGTTTTTCCAGATTCGAGTGGAAACACCAGCCTTGCCTAAGCATTGTCTTTTTACTTTTGCAACTCAAGATTCACCCAGATCTGGAAAACAAATGCATTTGTATTTGCAGCCTGTTTTCCTAAGGAATGGCCTGGTTTCATTCAAACTCTGCTTTGGAAGGATCTCTAAAGGGAGATCCTTCAACATCTCTAAAAGGGAGGATCAATCTGGGAGTAATTACACATTAGCCTAGCAGTGACAAGCACTAAGACAAAGGACCTCTGTGGTGATGCCTGGATTCACTTCAGATATACATAGTATACACAGAAAATAAATGGTAGAGTTTCACTATTCATAAGTGGCTTAGAGAAAATGGTCATAGTGTCAAACTCTCCTCAACCTTGGTCATAAACATTTACTTTTGTGTGGGGAGCAGTTAACAAAAAGACTCATAGCTGGACAAAGAACAAAAGACTGAAACTGCTCAGTCTCAAATGGGTCAGTTTCACCAACTCACTCACCAAGGCTCAGGGGACACTGCCTAGGAACAGGTAGAGCCATAGGATCAGGAAAGGTGATGTGAAATGCTGCTTTCTGGTTATGACAAGGCCACTGCACTTAAAAACTCACAATTGTGGCTACCTGCATAAGACCTGTATAAGATCAGGCCTGCCAAAATTACAATGTAGATATGGAAGGAGCTCCAATAATTGAGGAACTATGAATAGTGGATAGTTTTTGAGAGGAGGAAAATAATTCTTCAGAGGGTGACCCCTAGTAGGTTGCCATGCTCCAGTGTATAGCCTCATACTCAGGCAGATATGAGCAGTATTAAATGGACTTAGTGTGTGAGAAAGAGATGGAGACATGTCAGAGAGGATAGAGGGAGAATTGGAGGGAGGAAATGGGGGATATTATCATACTTCATTGTATAAATGTATAAAATTTTCAAAGACTAAATTAACATATATGTAGTAAATAATTGAAACAAAGAAACTAATGACAGACATTAAAATATTCAAATATATGAGAAAACTTTGTTTTAGATAAAGAATACAACACACACTTAAAAAGTATTAAATGAACTCCCTTTGCCCTTCAAGCTCTTCTGATCCTTTTTGAAGTTTAGGGAGGGGAGAGAGGCAGAGACCTGATGCCTGCAGATTGGCCTGGAAAGCCTTGGATAGGCTGTGAGTGATGTGTCAACATATCATTGTTAACTGTACATCCATACTCAGGATGCAGAGCTACACTATTCAGATAACAATCACCTCCATGAAATATCTACTAAGCTCCAAATCTTCTGGACATTCCTTTGGGCTTCTCAGCCATCCTTGTTCACCAAGTGTCAGTGGGTTCCTGCTTCTTTAGAGGAAAATAATTAAACAGACATACTTTTTTTTCTAAGATACAAAACATATAAATGACAGGTTGAGTGAAATTTTTGGAATGACATCATCAAAGGTCAAATCTTCCGCTGTTCCTATATCCTGGAATAACAAGGATCATGGTTTGAGGATGTCTGTTGCCATTTTCCCTGTGATTCCCCATGTCTACAAATTTCATAGACAGTTATAAATTAATTTTTCTTAGTTCTGCATATTTCAATTATTGAACAAGAAATAATGATCTGTTTGGAGGGATGACTACAGAGGTAAAAAGAAAGTGTTACTGTTTCTAAAATTATAAAGATGTCTACATTGTGGGTGGGATGAACCCCAAAACATGTATTGACACCATGAGCCCAGCTCTTCATACTACGTCATTTGCAAATGTGATCTATGTACATATACATCTATGTGTGTGTGTGATGCTGTGGACCAGACCCTGCCACAAGACTTCATCACAGCTTTGTTTATATTATTTTATGTTCAGTTTCACTATATTAAACAAGTGTTTCTTGAACTCTTGAGCTCCAGTGATCCTTCTGCATTAGCCTACTACACGATGGTAACAGAGTGTTTCTACTATGGGATGTACCCACTAATGAAGGAATAGCAAAAACTTTCTAAAAAACACAAGTAAATTAAAAACATATGAAGTGGGGTTTCCTCACAGGTTCAGAGAGAAAATGTTCCAGAAATGTTAACTTTGGAGTCCAAAGCTGAAGTTTTATGGGACAACAATATTCTATCACAATAGACTCTACCCTGGACCCATAAGGAAAAATAAACCTCAGCCCCCTTATGTTGTTTTTGTCAGAGTATTTTATCATAGTAACAGGAAAAGAAAAAAAAAAACAAGAAACCACTCTCATAACAACAACAAGAGCAACAACAACACCATGTCAATATACACAGCACTTTGTCCACACGGGCCAAAGCTGCAGCTAAAGAGCCTTTATCAGCTACTTCTTTTCCATACATAAATATCACATTCTTATCAGTCTAATACAGTTACAATACAAGAAAAAAAAGCTGAATCTTTTTGTATATAATCCAAATGCCCACCTGTCATCCAAATTCTTGAATCATACCCAAGCCTTTGGGTTCTGGGAACTGACCAAATCAGAGTAATATCCAAGCTTTTATTATACACTGATCAAATTGAACCACTAATCCTTTGTAGCCATTTGAAGCAGCTTCTTCAGATGAAGAATTTCAAACTATACCCAAAAGAAAATATCTGACAAGAAAAGCATCTGTTTCATAGGTTAGAGGTACTGCTGAAACAAGGATCACTTGTAGGTTTATTTGGAACCCTTCTTTGTGGGGATAAGAGATTGGGGCAGCTAACATGATCTACTTGTTTTTTAAGATGAACACTCTAGAAAGGTTCACTTTAGAAACAAATGAGTTTGGCATACCGATACAATTTCCGGAACATAGTTTGCAAACAAACTGAAAGGTAGAAAAGAACCTTCTGGAAATGCCATGTTTCAGTACCCTCCCCCACACATATACAGCCAAGATGCCTCCCACTTTTAACACAGGAAACATTTGTGGGATGAGTGTAGATCTGGAAGCATGGGATGTTGTTACCAGATCAACTACATTTGAAATAAATTAAAAGTTAAGGTCACAGATGACTTTGTCCTAGGAGTTTCCGCTTGTATTTTTTAAGACTTAATTCAAAACCTACAGACTTCCTAACTTCTCCTTTCTCTACACTTCAATTCTGTTAACTTCTTAAACCAACTATTATTTTATTTCATTGGCATAATACTGTGTGTGTGTGTGTGTGTGTGTGTGTGTGTGTGTGTGTGTGTTGGGATGATAGTGTCTCTCAAAATCAAGCCTCAAATCCTAATAATAAAATTTGACTACTTGTAATTTATCTATATTATTTCAAATAATATAATTGACATCATATGAAAGAGTTGAAGGCTGAATGAGGTACTTTAAAAAAGATTAAGTGCAACTGAAAGATTCTACCAGCACCAGCCTCACCCTGACTCTACTCAGCCAAGTCAGGAGATATTTCTACTCTATCAGCCCTTGATATCCATTAGCAGCCTTAAGACATCACTGTTGGGGTGAAGAGGTGGCTCAGTGGTTAAGAGCACTGACTGCTCTTCCGAAGGTCCCGAGTTCAAATTCCAGCAACCACATGGTGGCTCACAACCATCCATAATGAGATCTGACACCCTCTTCTGGGTGTCTTCTAGCTGTCTGAAGACAGCTACAGTGTACCTACATATAACAATAAATAAATTTTTTTAAAAATTCAATTTGCTGCCTGACAGAGGTGGAGACTCGCAGCCAACCATTGGACTGAGCACAGGGCCCCCAATGAAGGAGCTAGAGAAAGGACCCAAGGAGCTGAAGGGGTTTGCAGTCACATAGGAGGAACAACATACACATTCCCCACTTCAGCTTCACTTCCCAAGCATGCTTACAATTATTTAGTGTGGAAGAAACCTTCTTACCAAAAAAGAAGTTTCTAAGCTCCTATCTTTACTGTCCTATAAAACTTCAGGCTTGTGACTAAATATCATCTTATTCCATACTCTCCAGACAATTGGGATAAAGCAGAGAAAATTCCATCAAGTCAAACTAATTATCTACCTGCTCCAGTGACTCAGTCTGAAACACCATCTTTTCCTTCATTAGAAGACGTGCTAAACCACAAGCCCCCTCATTCTATCTTTCCCTCACTCTCCTCTTACTATGCCATTCCTCTTCATTTCTGATCTAAAATTGTCCATGTAACCCTTGTAGGAACATTAAAAACACAGCTATGTGTTTTTATGAATTTGCTGGCATTGACTCATACCCCAATCAGTCATTCCTTCTCTTCAAACTTGATGAAATCATAATGATTCATAAGCTTTACTTGGAATGGCCATGGAACACACTCTTGTGGGGTCGATCAGCTATTATGTTACCCAAATAACTTAGTTTTTAAAATAATAGAATAGCTGCATCCCCACATAAATCTAATATGTCAGTGACTTACATAAGATTTTGGTCATATTTGACACAAGAAAAAGTGAGCCTGCAGAAATGTGCAGAGATTTGGAACTAATTGGATCTTTGCTCCTCAAGGTGAGTAGGAATCCAGTACCTACTTGCTTTGACAAAGAGGTGAGACTCTAACCTACTCATCTACAAATTCCATGAAACCAATAATCACACAGAAGTTCTAAAACAAAACAGAAAGAATAATCATGAAAGGAGGGAAATCTGAAGTAAAATAGTAAAATATCCAGGTTTAGAGAAAATATCCAGAGGATCCAAGGGAAAGAGATGGGATGTTGGCAGTTGTTCAGGGCCATAGGGAGCATGGAGGTAAACGCTTTGGAGGTCTGAAGGAAAGCACACTAATTCAACCTCTCTCTCTTTTATTTTTAACCAATCAATAAACACAGCAGCAAAATGCTAATGTTCTTTTTAGAGACACCAGTTATGAGAAAGAGCAGAAATAGAATCCCCCAAGTGGCTGTCCCAATTCAGTTCACTTTCAATATTACAACGAGAGACTCTACAGTATCAGTTAAGCAAGGATAGCACATACCATTGGAAATATTTGATGGTTATAGGCTTCATTTATGAAATTTGCAGCTTTCTCTAGTGTTGACTACTACAATAAGTTATTAAATTAACCTCATTAAGTTCACCTTACATTTGCATTTTAAAAATTTCAGGTTAAAAGCAATACTCAAGCATTGTAGAGTCCAATATAGATCACAGTATGTGAAAGGAATGTAACTCAGATCTATTTTTTTTGGAAAGTTATTTTGCAAAATAAAAACATTTCTTATTGCATACACAATGGATTTTATGTCACTCATTGAAAAGTGACAATGAAAACCACCTCAACTCCACTTTGAGAAGAGGGTGGTGGCAAGAGAAGAGGGTTACCAGGAGAAAAGAGGGTGCTGCCAGGAGAAGAGGTCATATTCCAATTTCCTTCAAACAGCGCTCAGGTACAAAGATGCTTCTTCCAGTCCAGTTTCTTCCTTGTCATATCTTGACACAAAAATTCACGATGTTTCTTTCTCTCTCCTAGGAACATCTTTGAGCAGAGAACACTGTGTATCACACAAAATGTCACACTGACACACTGGAAACTACACATTTCTGAAACTTTCTGAAGTCCCATGATCCCTTTGATAGGACCATGTCCAAAATTTACTGTCCTCTGGTGAATATTAAGAGGCAACAAATTTGCTCTGATGACATTCTGTGGCTGAAAAATGTCCTTAGAGACACAATTCTAGAGTTCTCACAGAGCCAAGATTCTCATCCTTGGGAATTTGTCAGCACCCAAAGCTGTGTATCCAGGCAACCATGAGATGAAACAAGAGACTGGATATGGAGAAACAAAGAAATGTTATGAATTTAAGGATCAGCAAAACACTCATCCTATGATCTAGTTGTCTAGTCTTCCTTCTCTCTGTATGGCAATGATTAAACAGGACATGAATGAGACAAGTGAGTTCATCGTCTTCTGATCCCTGTCCTTTTCATTTTTTCTCATGTCCAATGACCATTCCAGATCTATCATCTGTGTCATTTGGCCAAGCTTAGAAATGGCTTCTTCCACCTTTATTATTATGCTAGTGCTATGCCCACAGAGCTCCCTCTGCTCAGCACAGCTCATCTCCTTTTTCGAACGAGTGTTCCTTATAGTTCACAGAACTCAAAAAGGTCAACAAGCTGAATGGTCCAAGTAAGGAGGCCTCAGTCTCACTTGGGAGGGAGACAAGGATGGAGGGAGGGAAAGACCTGGGAGGGAAAGGAGACAGGAGTGTCAGAGAGGGAAAAATGATCTTATATTGGGTGGGGTGAAAAGACTGAAGCCCTGAGGGCCAGCAGAAAGAATAGAAACAGGCAACCTCAAGGATGTAGGAGCCTGGGGGTGAGGTTGGGGGAACACTCCAGAATGTACCAGAGACCTGAGAGGTGAGAGACTCTCAGGACTCAAATGGAAGGGCCCTAGAAGCAATGCCCTAGAGTGGAGAGAGAGAACTTATAGAGCCCACCTCCAACAGAAAGACAGAGCATCAAGTGAGGGATGGGATTGTTATCCCACAGTCAAAACTCTGACCCAGAATTGTTCCTGTCTGAAAGAACTGCAGGGATGGAAATGGAGAAGAGCCTAAGGAAAAGAAGCTCTAGTGACAGGACCAAATTGGGATCCAGCTCAAAGGGAGGTTCCAAGGCTTGACACTGTTACTGAGGCTACACAGCACTCTCAAAAAGGGACCTATCATGACTGCCCTCTGAAAAACCCAAGAAACAGCTAAAAGAGTCTGATGCAGATATTTGCACCCAACCAATGGACAGAAGCTGCTAACCTCTGTAGTTGAATTAGGGAAAAGCTGGAAGAAGTTGAGGAGGAGGGCAACCCTGTAGGAGGACCAGCAGTCACAATTAATATGGACCCCCAAGATCTCTCAGACACTGGATCACCAAGCAGGTAGCATACACTAGCTGATATGAGGCCCCTAATGCATACAGCAGAGGACTGCTGGGTCTGGGTTCAGTTAGAGAAGATGTACCTAACCCTCAAAAGACTGGAGGCCCCAGGGACTTTAGAGGGTCTGGTCAGGGAGGGGAGTCACATCCTCATGGAGAGAGGGTGGGGAAGATGTATGAGATATAGAACAGTTGGAGGGTGGAGCAGGAGGGGAATAAAATCTGAAGTATAAAAAAAAAAGAAAAAGAAAATAATAATAATAATAATAATAATAATAATAATAATGATGATGATGATGATGATGATGATGATGAAGATAATAGGGTTCAGAGAGGAGGATATCCTAATTTGCTTCCTGACTGAGTTACTGTCTTGACCTTCCCAATGAAAGACTGTGTATTGGAAGTGTAAGTTGATATAAACACTTTTTTCCACAAAGCTGGTTTTGGACATGGTGTTTTATAACAGCAACAAAATCCCAATGAGGAAATCAAGATAAAAATGTAACCAGCCAGCTTTGAGCTCCTGCAGCTAAGCCATACTTCTGAGTTGTGAGTACCTTCTCCTTCTAGAAGCTTAAAGAGGAGGTGGGACCAGCCTCAGAGGCAGCAAGGCAGCCTATGCAGGATCCTTTCTACCCCCTTCTTTACCTAGAAGGAGGTTCTGTAGATCCACAGCCCTCTCTGCCCCTTCCCTGCAAGTGGAGAGCCTGTCTCCAGGTTTTGTTCTGAAGCCAGGACTCAGGAGGGACAACTGATCCAGAGCCCACTGCACACAGGTCTTACCTGGGGAGAGCTGATCTTCCAGAAGTGCTGACATGAGTTTACAGACCCACAGGAGGAACAAGCTCTAACCAGAGACAGTAAGAACATCTAACACCAGATATTAACAGATGGCGAAAGTCAAAGGCAAGAATCTTACCAACAGAAACCAAGATTATTTGGTTTCATCAGAACCTAGTACTCCCACCACAGCAAGTCCTGGATATCTGGAAATACTAAAAAAGCAAGATTTGGATCTAAATTCATATCTCATGAGGGTGATAGAGGAATTTAAGAAGAGCATGAATAACTTCCTTAAAGAAATACAGGAGAACACAGGTAAACAGGTTCAAGCCCTTAAAGAGGAATCTCAAAAATCCCTTAAAGTATTACAGGACAACACAAGTAAACAAGTAGAAGTCCTTAAAGAGGAAACACAAAAATTCCTTAAAGAATTACAGGAAAGCACAACAAAACAGGTGAAGGAAATGAACAAAACCATCCAGGACCTAAAAATGGAAGTAGAAACAGTTACGAAATCACAAAGAGAGACAACTCTGGAGATAGAAATCCTAGGAAAGAAGTCAGGAAACATAGATGCAAGCACCACCAACAGAATACAAGAGGTAGAAGAGAGAATCTCAGGTGCAGAAGATACCATAGAAAACATTGATGCAACAGTCAATGAAAACTCAAAATTCAAAAAGCTCCTAACCCAAAACATCCAGGAAATCCAGGACACAATGAACAAAACTAGGGATAATAGGTATAGAGAATGAAGACCTCCAACTTAAAGGGCCAGTAAATATCTTCAACAAAATTATAGAAGAAAATTCCCTAACCTAAAGAAAGAGATGCCCATGAACATACAAGAAGTCGATAGAACACCAAATAGACTGGACCAGAAAAGAAATTACTCCTGTCACATAATAGTCAAAACACAAAATGCACAAAACAAAGAAAGAATATTAAAAGACGTGAGGGAAAAAAGTTGAGTAACATATAAAGGGAGGCCTATCAGAATTACACCAGATTTCTTACCAGAGATTATGAAAGTCAGAAGATCATGGGTTGATGTCATACAGACCTTAAGAGAACACAAATGCCAGCCCAGTCTATGATACCCAGCAAAACTATCAATTACCATAGGTAGAGAAACCAAAGTATTCCATGACAAAACCAAATTTACACAATATACTTCCATGAATCCAGCCCTTCAAAGGGTAATAAATAAAAACCTTCAACACAAGGAGGGAAACTATGTTCTAGAAAAAGCAAAAAAGTAATTTTCCAACAAAATTAAAAGAAGATAGCCACATGAACAGATTTCCAACTCTAACAACAAAAATAACAGGAACCAACAATTACCTTTCCTTAATATCTATTAATATCAATGGATTCAATTCCCCAATAGAAATACATAGACTATCAGACTGGGTACATAAATAGGACCCAACATTTTGTTGCATACAGGAAACACACCTGAGTGACAAACACAGTAACTATCTCAGAATAAAAGGATGGAAAAAAATTCCCCAAGCCAATGGTCCCAAGAAAAAACCTGGAGCAGTCATTCTAATATCGAATAAAATCAACTTTCACCCTAAAGTGATCAAAAAAGATAAAGAGGGACACTTCATATTCATCAAAGGTATGATCTACCAAGAGGAACTTTCAATTCTGAATCTTTATGCTCCAAATGCAAGGGCATCTACATTCATACAAGAAATTTTACTAAAGCTCAAAGCATACATTGTACCACACACAATAATAGTGGGTGATTTCAACACCCTACTCTCTGCAATGGGGGACAGATCATGGAAACAGAAACAAAACAAAGACACAGTGAGACTTACAGAAGTTATGAAACAGATGGTTTTAACAAATATCTATAGAACTTTTTATCCTAAAACAAAAGCATATACCTTCTCAGCACCTCATGGTACCTTCTCCAAATCTGACCATATAATTGGCCACAAATCAGGCCTCAACAGATACAAGAAGATTGAAATAATTTCTTACATCCTATCAGACCACCATGGACTAAGGCTGCTTCTCAATAACAACATAAACAATAAAATGCCCACACATACGTGGAAGCTCAACAACACTATATTCAATGACAACTTGGTCAAGGAAGAAATAAGAAAGAAATTAAAGACTTTCTAGAGATTAATGAAAATGAAGCCACAACATACCCAAACTTATGGGATACAATGAAAGCAGTCCTAAGAGGAAAACTCACAGCTTTAAGTGCCTACAAAAAGAAACTGGAGAGAGCATATACCAGCAATTTGAGAGTACATCTGAAAGCTCTAGAACTAAAAGAAACAAATTCACCCAAGAGGAGTCGAAGGTAGGAAATCATCAAACTCAGGGCTGAAATCAACCAAATAGAAACAAAAAGAACTATACAAAGAATCAAACAAACCAGTAGCTGGTTCTTTGAGAAAATCAACAAAATAGATAAACCCTTAGCCCAACTAACTAGAGGGCACAGAGACAGTATCCTAATTAACAAGATCAGAAATGATAAAGGAGACATAACAACAGACACCGAGGAAATCCAGAAAATCATGAGATCCTACTAAAAAAGCCTATACTCAACAAAACTGGAAAACCTGGATGAAATGGAAAATTTTCTAGACAGATAACAGATACCAAAGTTAAATCAAGATCAGATCAATGATCTAAACAGTCCCATATCTGCTAAGGAAATAGAAACAGTCATTAATAGTCTCCCAACCAAAAATAAGCCCAGAACCAGATGGGTTTAGTGCAAAGTTTTATCAGATCTTCAAAGAAGACCTAATACTAATACTCCTCAAACTATTCCACAAAATAAAAACAGAGGGTACTCTACCCAATTTGTTCTATGAAGCCACAATTACTCTTATACCTAAACCAGATAAAGACCTAAAAAAGAAAGAAAACTTCAGACCAATTTCCCTTATGAATATTGATGCAAAAATACTCAATAAAATTCTTGTAAACCGAATCCAAGAACACATCAAAACAATCATCCACCATGATCAAGTAGGCTTAATCCCAGGGATGCAGGGATGGTTCAGTATATGGAAATCCATCAACATAATTCACTATATAAACAAACTCAAAGAAAAAAATTGACAAAATCCAACATCCCTTCATGATAAAAATCTTGGAAAGATCAGGAATTCAAGGCCTATATTTAAACATAGTAAAAGGAATATACAGAAAACCAGTAGCCAACATCAAACTAAATGGAGAGAAACTTGAAGCAATCCCACTAAAATCAGGGACTAGACAAGGCTGCACACTCTCTCCCTACCTACTCAATATTGTACTTGAAGTCCTAGCCAGAGCAATTAGACAACAAAAGGAGATCAAAGGGATACGAATTGGAAAGGAAGAAGTCAAATTATCACTATTTGCTGATGATATGATAGTATACATTAGTGACCCCAAAAATTCCACCAGAGATCTCCTAAAGCTGATAACTTCAGCAAAGTAGCTGGATATAAAATTAACTCAAGCAAATCAGTGGCATTCCTCTACACAAAGGATAAACAGGCTGAGAGAGAAATTAGGGAAACAACCCCCTTCACAATAGTCACAAATAATATAAAATACCTTGGTCTAACTCTAACTAAGCAAGTAAAAGATCTGTTTGACAAAAACTTCAAGTCTCTGAAGAAGGAAATTGAAGAAGATCTCAGAAGATGGAAAGATCTCCCATGTTCGTGGATTGGCAGGATTAATATAGTAAAAATGGCCATCTTACTGAAGGTGATCTACAGATTCAATGCAATCTCCATCAACATTACAGCTCAATTCTTCACAGACTTAGAAAGAGCAATTTGCAAATTCATCTGGAATAACAAAACACCCAGGATAGTGAAAACTATTCTCAACAATAAATGAACCTCTGGTGGAATCACCATCCCAGACCTTAAGTTGTACTACAAAGAAACTGTGATAAAAAAAAAACTGCATGGTATTGGTACAGTGACAGGCAGGTAGATCAATAGAATAGAATTGAAGACCCAGAAATGAATCCACAAACCTATGGCCACTTGATCTTTGATAAAGGAGCTAAAACCCTCTAGTGGAAAAACAAAAGCATTTTCAACAAATGGTGCTGGCTCAACTGGTGGTTAGCCTGTAGAAGAAGGCAAACTGATCCATTCTTATCTCCTTGTACAGAGCTCAAGTCCAAGTGGATCAAGGACCTCCACATAAAACCACATACATTCAAACTAATAGAAAAGAAGTGGGAAAGAGCCTCGAGCACATAGGCACAGGGGTAATTTCTTGAACATAACACCAATAGCTTATGCTCTAAGATCAAGAATCGACAAATGAGATTTCATAAAATTGCAAAGCTTCTGTAAGGCAAAAGACACTGTCAATAGGACAAAAATGGCAACCAACAAATTGGGAAAAGTTCTTTATCAATCCTATATCTGATAGAGGGCTAATATCCAATATATACAAAGAACTCAAGAAGTTAGACTCCAGAGAAACAAATAACCTGATTAAAAAATGGGTTACAGAGCTAAACAAAGAATTCTCAACTGATGAATACCAAATGGCTGAGAAGCACCGAAAGAAATGTCCAACATCCTTAGTCATCAGGAAAATGCAAATCAAAACAACCCTGAGATTCCACCTCACACCAGTCAGAATGGCTAGGATAAAAATCTCAGGTGACATCAGATGCTAGAGAGGTTGTGAAAAAAGAGGAACACTCTTCCATTTCTGGTGGGATTGCAAGCTGGTACAACCACTCTGGAAATCAGTTTGGCGGTTCCTCCGGAAATTAGACATAGTACTACCAGAGGACGCAGCCATACCACTCTTGGGCATATACCCAGAAGTTGCTCCAACATGTAATAAGGACACATGTTCCACTATTTTCATAGCAGCCTTATTTATAATAGCCAGAAACTGGAAACCACCCAGATGTCCCTCAACAGAAGAATGGATACAGAAAATGTGGTACATCTACACAATGGAGTACTACTCAGCTATTAAAAAACAATGAATTTATGAAATTCTTGGGGAAATGGATGGATCTGGAGAATATCATCCTGAGTGAGGTAACCCAATCACAAAAATATACACATGGTATGCATTCTCTGATAAGTGGATATTAGCCTAGAAGATCAGAATACACAAATTACAAACCACAAACTATAAAAAACTCAAGAAGAAGGAAGCCCAAAGTGAGGATTCTTTGTTCCTTCTTTAAAGTGGGAACAAAATACCCATGGAAGGAGTTGTAGAGGCTACCTATAGTGTAGAGACTAAAGGAAGGACAATTCAGAGACTGTTCCACCTGGGAATTTTTTCCATAATCAGTCATCAAATCTAGACACTATTGTGAATGCCAGTAAGTGCTGGATGACAGGAGCCTGTGAATGCCAACAAGTGCTGGATTACAGGAGCCTGAGAGAGTTGTCTCCTGAGAGGCTCTGACAATATCCGACTAATGCAAAAGTAGAGGCTCACAGTCATCCATTGGATTGAGTACAGGATTCCTAATGAAGGAGCTAGAGAAAGGACCCAAGGAGCTGAAGGGTTTGCAGCCCCTTAGCACAAACAAAAATATGAACTAACTAGTAACCTCAGAGCTCCCAGGGACTAAACTCCAACCAAAGAGTACACATGGGGGGACTCATGACTCCAGCAGCATGTGTATAGCAGAGGATGGCAAAGTAGGTCATCAATGGGAGGAGAGTCCCATGGCCCTATGAAGGTTCTATGCCCCAGTGTATGGGAATGCCAGGGCCAGGAAGTAGGAGAGGGTGGGGTGGTGAGCAGGGGGAGAGGGGAGGGATTAGAGGATTATTTTCATTTTGGGTTTTTTTTATTTTTTTTTCTTGTTTTATTTTATTTTTATTTTTTATTTTGGAGGGGAACCTGGCAAAGGAGATATTGTAAATAAAGAAAACATCTAGAAATAATAATAATAATAATAATAATAATAATAATAATAATAATGATACATTATCTGAAAATGCAAGTAACTTAGAGTCACACATAGCATACTCACCCTGCCCAAGGCCCAGTGTGGTTTAAAGGAAGAGCTTGGTGGTCCATAAGAATGAGTTTGCAGTGTTGAGAGGTAGACTGCCATGTGTAGAGCTCTAAGGTCATCTCAGAATTTCAAAACCTCCTCCAGATGAGCATTCTCTATAAGTAGATTCTTTGAGCTCTAGGTTAGAATCAGAAGAGTGGAAACCACATGGCTTTAGGCTTAAGATACAGGAATGCTAGTTCCAGTCCCCTAGAGTGAATGTTAATTGCTCCACTAATTAATTCATCTGAGAAACTGGAATTCAGAATTCCAGTTCAGGCAGCTTCCTATAGGACTTCAGACTAACAGTGTAAAAGCATTTTTACATAACATGCTCCAGGTCAGCCAGGGCTACAGAGCACTTAGAGAAGAAAAGAAGAAGAAGAAGAAGAAGAAGAAGAAGAAGAAGAAGAAGAAGAAGAAGAAGAAGAA
>NW_022196894.1:84302432-84316858 GCF_008632895.1 Mastomys coucha
GGAGGAGGAGGAGGAGGAGGAGGAAGAATCAATATCAAAATATCAAATTTATTTTCTCCACTGGTGTCAATTACTAGGGAAATACCTCCCACTGATTCCAACTGTTCAGAAACTCCTGTCAGGATGGGCACTGGTGAGCATTGTTTGTAAATTCACATATGGGATTTGAAGTCTGTTCTCTAGAAACTAAAAACTCTGTCATAAACAATATGCAAAGAAATGGCCAGAAAAAAAATCTACCCATGGGTCATAGAAAGCCAGTCCATATTCTATATCACAAAGTGTCAAAATGGAATATATGTCTATTACAAATCTGAACAAGCCAAGATATGTATTTTGAAACCAATCATTTTATTTCCCCACATCTAGAAGAAAAAAATACATTTCCCAATATCCCTTCCTGTTTCTTTTACCCTAACTTTTCTAAGAATAATTTATTTAGTAAGTAACTATAAACAAGGGTTAAGGTTCAGTCTGTTGCTGTGTAATATAATGCTAAATACTGGCCCTGGATGCCCCCTGGGATGAGGGGATTCTCACATAGACCCAAGTGATGCTATGTAAACTTGACCACCAAGTTATCCCTTATTGATGAATAAAGATGTCTACAGCCTATAGCTGGACAGAAGAGAGATATGCAAAGTTTCAGTTCCCAGACTTGAATATTTCTCCAGATCTTCTCTGGAAGCATGAACAAAAGCTCTCAAGGGTGCTGTTTGTTTATACGATGTTAGAGGGTATATTTTCTCACTTGCCTAGGCGCCAGTCAGCCCTCCCCCATTCCTGTACAAAACCTCCTATGCTTGGTTGGAAGGATGCTAAGGGGGTAGGAGTATAGAGTCCAAGTCATGAACTCTGTCCTCGTGTGCTGCTCTCTGTGGCAATTACTGAGAAGTCTGATGCTGGGTTGGGCATAGGAAAAGAAGGCATAGTGTCAGGGTCTGGGAATTGGGTTGGTAATTCTCTAAAGAAATATCTGTTGAACGGATGGACAGAAGGATGGATGGATGGATGGATGGATGGATGGATGGATAGATTGTGGAAAACAATGAACAAATAAGTCTACAAACAGTCAAGTCTCAGGAAGAGAGAGCTGCACTGTTTGAAAGGTATTTAGTTACACATAAGCATGCTTTTTTACAAAATAACTCAAACTGCTTATTGGTATGCTCTTTGCGAATGAGATTCTGGCAAAGTGCTGAGTCTAAGAACCAGCACAAATTATACTTTTTCTGTGATTATGCCTTTGCAATTTTGCTATTAACCAAAGCAAATAAGTAGCAACCTTGTAATGTGTTTATTATCCCAATCATTGAAGTTATGACAAATCTCCAACATAACAGTTTGCCACAATCATTGTTGGAGACAAGAAGAACATTCTTTAGAAGCATATGGGCATGAGGGTGTGGGTCTGTGGTGCACAGTACTGGGGAAAGGACCAGAGAAGCCTGGAAAAAGTCAGGCATGCAAGCTTCGAAAGCAAATTGCACCTTTTTCAGCAAATTGGAAATTGATGGTGTGTAAATCTGAAATCCTAGCAGTGACTATTATTTCCACCCAGGCTATTATTAACTGGTAATATTTTCTCTAGTAAACACTCAGTTACCCATGGCAACTGGAGTTGTGTCATATAGACATGAGGGCTCCCTGGCTTTACCAGAAACATGGATAGTGTTTTAATTCAATTTTAAAAAAATGTAAAGAAGTTTGCCAAGAACAATATTTTTGAAATAGTAGACTCAGTTTTTACTCGAGATAAAGAAGAAAACTAATGAAATCAAGATGGATGGATTTCCACAAGCCTTCATATCTAATGTTTGCCAGACAAGCAAAAAGTACCCTTCCGTGTACCTAAGCCCAGTGTTTCTCTGTACCAAAAATGAGGTCCTATGCCTCTTCTCAGGAACTCATTAACAACATAAGCTATTTTCACTAATTCTCTTAATTTAAATCTCTTCATTCACTGCTTCTTTCAATCAATATTTTAAAATCAAACATTAGCTTAAATGTACAACATGGATGTAAGGAAATGCACAGATTATAACAACAAGGCTTAAAATAGTTTAAAGTTGGCATGCTTCTTATTACACAGCTGAGAATGAGGATATTCTCTGGTTATTTGGTTCTTCTAATTTTCCTTTAAAAAAAGTCAAATTACCTTTTTTCCCTCTCATATAAGAAATAAAGTTAATTTTCTTTCTTTCTATATGAAATTTATATGCAGGGACTTTTCTACATAAATTTCTAATGCTAAAATTTGTCTGAGGTGTCTGTGAGATGGGGGTGGGATGGGGTTGGGGGCAGGGAATCTATGTTACAGAAGTCAGTGAATTTCATGGTTATATGAGTTTTAAAATGCCACTAACTGGGACGCCTCAACATAGGGGCCAGAAGTCTGAAACAGAGGTGTGAGTAGAATTGTTTTCTGCCTAAGGCTGTGCTTCCCTTCTGGCCTCTGGTGATTGGTTGTAAGTTTCTTGTCTTTGATCTTCCCATCTTCTACATTCTTATTCATAAGAATTGTGTGTCCCTTTTTTACCACAGTGCCCTTTTCATGAAGAAATTGGTCATGGGATCCACCTCCATCCCATTGTGGTTTCTTCTTCACTACTCAATGTATATCATGTGAACTTCCTCTCTAAAGTTCTGCCAATTAGAACTTCAATGTATGGATTTAGAGGTGGCCATGATTAAAGTCATAATGAATGTCAAAATACATTTAGTTAGATATTGATAATCATAGCATATTAACTTATGCTGCTTATGCTGAATGCTTGGGTGTCCCCCAAGGAGGAAAGAGCATGAAGCCTGCCTATGGTGTGGATCATCTTCTTTCCAGACTCTCCAATTCCTATCCTTTGAGTTCTATATGGTTGAAATGACTTAGCAACTCACAACAATATGACACCTATTAACTTGTTTTTTGGAATCTACTATCTTGCCCAAGTTTCCCTTTAGAATGTGATTCTAGAATACCATTAAATTTTTTAATGAATCTCCAAATTAAACTCCAAGATTTGGGAAATATTTAGAAGAGACTCAACCTGGAAATTCTTTCCAAATCAAACATAGTATACTGAAGGAACTTTTGATATAATAATAAAATGATACTATATCGATCATCTATTGAAATAACAATGTTGCTAATATACAAAAAGACAACATCCATCTCAAAATCAGTAATATAGAGAGACAGAATTTTACTTATCAGGTCTGAGAGTCTGCTGTCAGTTGGCTAAGGCAAAAAGAACTCCTGCTGGGAACAACAGGATGCATTCAGCTTAGCTCACCATGAGTTGCTTCTAAGATGGAAGTTCAGAGTCAATGGAAATAAAGTCAGTACACAAACACATTTCTACTTCTTTTCTATCTCCTAACATCTCATCGGCTCAACCAGATTACATGATCAAGTCAAAATTGTGACAGAGAACTACAGACCTCCAAGGAGATGAAGGCTATAAATATTTGCTAAACATGAAATAGTCTATGACAGGACAAAAAGAAGTGACCCAATCACAAAAGAACACACATGGTATGCACTTACTGATAAGTGGATATTAGCCCAGAAGCTCAGAATACCCAAGAATACAATCCACAAACTTCATGAAACTCAAGAAGAAGGAAGACCAAAATGTGGATACTTTGATCCTTCCTAGAAGGGGGAACAAAATACCCATGGAAAGAGTTGCAGAGACAAAATGTGGAGCAGAAACTGAAGGAAGGACTATCCAGAGACTGCTCCACCTGGGAATACTTCCTATATTCAATCACCAAACCCAGACACTATTGTGGATGCCAGCAAGTACTGGCTGACAGGAGCCTGATATAGCTGTCTCCTGATAGGTTCTGATAGTGCCCTACTAATACAGAAATAGAGGCTCACAGCCATCCATTGGACTAAGCACAGGGTTCCCAATGAACAAGCTAAAGAAAGGACCCAAGGAGCTGAAGAGTTTGCAGTTTCTTAGGATGAACAACAATATGAACTAACTAGTACCCTCAGAGCTCCCAGGTACTAAACCACCAACCAAAGAGTACACATGGTGGGACTAATGGCTCCAGCTGCATATGTAACAGAGGATGGCCCAGTTGGTCATCAATGGGAGGAGAGGCCCTTGGTCCTGTGAAGGTTCTATGCCCCAGTGTAGGGGAATGCCAGGGCCAGGAAGTGGGAGAGGGTGGATTGGTAAGCAGGGAGACAGGGGGGGAAGGGAACAGGGGTTTTTTTTTTTCAAAGGGGAAACTGAGAAAGGAAATATCATTTGAAATATAAATATAGAAAATATCTAATAAAAAGGAGGTTGTATAACTAGTCACATTGAGGAGACAGAAAATCATTGACATTGGCCTTGGGCGGAAGCTTTCCTCAGATCAATAAAGAGTCTCCAGAGTGTGTTTGATGAGAATGAAATGATAATGGTAGTTGTACTTGTTTGCTATAGTTATAATTTAAAAATTATATGACAGACTGGTTGATAACAAAACAGAAACTAGTTTACTCACAAGTGTGGAGGCTGGAGGTTCAATATCAAGTGGTCAATTCAAGGTGTCCATAGAGTAGGTTTGCTCTGATGTGGAGGGCAGGGTCAACAAATCCCCATCTCTCTGGCCATGCTTCTGGCTTGATCCTTCTTATAAAAATACCAGTAACACTTCATTAGAACTCACTCTGAAGTCTACATTCTACCCACTAGCAATTCAAATTTCTACATACATTGCCACCAGACAGTCAAGAACACGAGCCTTAGAATGAAAGAGAACTGGGCTTCAGCCTTACATCCAAAACTTACACAGCACATGAGTAGCTTTTCCAGGTTCTCAAAACCAAATTTATATATACAAAACTGGAGACTGTAATATTAGCTTTACAGGACATTTTGCAATGGCTTTCAGGAATAAACAAAATAATACACATTAAAAAACGTATTGCCTAACACACTGATGCAGAACAACCCACAGATAATTATTACCACTGTTATTTATTTGACTATTTAACATTTTAACAAGGCACATTCTGTACTAAGCACCAGAGACAGCACACAGTGCCAGTTATAAAGCAAGGTGATGTAAAATTCACACAAAAGTATCAGAGAAAACAACAGAAAATAGTCTGCAGGCCATGATGCCATTATGTCTTTTAGAGCTATTTCTTCTTTAAGAATAAAAAGCCTAAAGAAAGACTTTCTTAGTCTTCCATTGACAGGATCTTCTGGGCCACAAACACATATTGCTATGTTGATTGTGTAGCTGAAAAACTGGGACACATGGAAACTTTGTGATTTAACTGTCAACTTGGAGTCAGTAAGATAAGCTATTGCTAGAATCCACTCTTTTCCTATAAGCATGGCTCACTGAGTCAACTGCCTTCACTCCTTTCTTTGCTTTGAAGATCATATACAGCTTGATTGGAAAGTTACACTCTATAATTTCACAGTGATTATATGGCCCTGAAGATCATTTTGTAAGTAAATGTTTTGAAACCAAAGATAATCATTGTTATACAACCATAACCCTTTTTCTTATGCCATATTCTCCACCAGAAATTTATCCAAGCTAAAGTTACACTTCACAGTCTCAGGAGCTGGCAGCCAGCTTGGTCTTACATTGCTACAATCCAAGCACCACAGGACTCTCTGAAGACAGCCTCACAGATAACCTCTCTCCTTGAAACAGAAGCACATACACAAGCTGTACTCTCAACACAAGGGCTGACAAACATGTTACACTAAGATGAATTAGAGTAGAGGCTTGGTGCAGAGATGAAATAGCCCGTTCAGGAACTCAGCAACATGCTACCAATTTCTGGACACCAACCCTTCTCTCTCCTAAGAAAATTTGCAATCACTATGCCAGGTTATTTCCAAACTTTCTGCTTCTAAAGTTCCTACTCTAGGCTAGTACAGACCTGCCTCTCTTTAGAAATACCAGAGTGCAGTTCACAAAAAAAGGATATAATATTAAATATACTAATAGAGTCTCTTCTTTAAAGAAATGCAGAATTCCAGCTTTAATTCAAACCTGTTTAAAATTTTTATGCAGTATTAAAAATTTAGACCATGTACCCTACAGCAAATAAATGTCAATAATATTCCTCTCTGTGACTACTGTAATTGCAAACATGATTTTCTAAACATACATGTGTGTCACTCATGCACACACACACACACACTTACATCATTTCATTTTGTCTGAATGTGTGTGCAGAGAAAAGAATTTAAACCAACTAGATATCTCCCTGTTATCTAGCATTTGTAGTTTTGAAGTTTTGTAGAAACTTGGTTTTTGTGGTTTTGAAGAATCTATATGGGATGCTGGGGGAGAAAAGAAACAGTCTTACCTAGTGTACAGAATGTAAATGCTATAAGACAGACACGTCAGACAAGATGGGCTTAGTGCCAACAACTATTTGAGTTTGGAGCCTAATCCACAAGAGGAAATTTCATGCTTGGGACTGTAGTCCTCATCTAAATCCCATAACTGGGGAGGTCATAGGTCCTTGGGTAAAACCTAGTATTATTATTTCGTCCAATGGCCATGCTGTGAAATGCTTTTAAAATATTTATGCTTACAGCCATAGGCCTGGATTCCTCTCAGTCTTGGACAGAGACTTCTTTATACAGTGTCTCTCAATGAAAGATGCATAATTTAATCAAAGCACTGAGAATAAGAGACATAGTATTCAGTCTTAATGGAACATAATTACTAATAGCAAATGTCACACTCTGGGAACATCTCCAAAGAGGAGGTAGAAAGAATGCAGAACTAAAGGAAGGGGAGAGGCGCTTGGAAATAGCATCTTCTGCACATGAGAGAGCTATATCAGTCATGAATCCATAGTGGCTTCCCAAGACCTACACAAGGTCATATCCACACACTAAGGGAGTAGACCAGCTCTCCATGCAGTCCAATAAACTTGAGACTGAGAACAAGACTTCCAGATGCCTGCTGGAAATTCTCTGCTAGGATCTACATGCCTGATGGCAAAACAAGAATAGCAATCATTGTGCTCTTTTGGTATAGAAGTCATCTTTCTTGGTATTGTGATTATCCATGGTCCAAGCTACCTGTTACATTCGAAGCCTGACTCATCCTTTGTAAAATGCTTTTAATGAGTTCCAATTTTCATTCCTAAAGCCAGGATACTAAAGAAGCTTAATCAGTAACTTGTTGAGTACCCACTGTTACATTTCACATGTATTCCCTGCTGTTAGGCCTTACCACCATTGATCTCATAGGTATTATCATCCTAACACTTTATAGGTGGAGAAAAATTATCTCAGGAGATTTTAAGCTTTTCCCTAAGTTGAATAAAGCACACATGTTCCTGCTTGTGCTTCTACTGTTTGGAAACTGAGAGCAGAAGTTTAGAAACTGAAACCTCTATGGTCATATATCAATCAGTGTGACACTGGCAAAGTAAAGCCTGAAACAGCCTGTGATTCTCCCTGCTCTGGTCAATCATTCCAAGCGTCAAAAATCTTCAAATATTTCTGACAGCCAGAACCACCTTAAGCATCTGACTTAAACTATACTGATTGGCTACCATTTTCCAGAGTCACAACTTAAAATGTGTCTTGTATGATAACTCATAAAATGTTTACAGCTTGGACTTATTCAGTCTTTGTCATTTACTTCTCAGAATTCTGCTTCACTTTTCTGTGGTCATTTTTTTTTTGTTTTTTGTTTTTAAAAAAAAATACTCATCTGGAAGACATAATATCGATGTTAACTTCCCTCCTTATTCCATTTTCACTTTTCAGTGTAAAAGCAAAACGTTGGGGAGTTGGTAATGGCTTTTTACTGTTTTCATTGTTTTTAGAGACAGAAATGTTCCATACTCACATTTCCCAATAAATTTGTCATCAGAAATTTTCAGAAAACCCTCATTAATCTTAGTCCTTTCCTCCATGGAAATGAAGAGGCCTTGAAGCAATTTGAGTATGCTTCTGCAGAGTCAATGGCATAACTGAAAATAATTCTTTTCAAAACACTTCAGATATCTCTCAAATAATTTCCAGTCATTGTAGATATTAGGGCATAACTCTTTTTTTGAAGATAGGAAGAGAAAGAGAACATAGAAGCAGAGCAAAATAAAAGAAGAAAACAGCATCACTTCCTGCAGACAGGAAAATATAATCATGTGCTCATTTTTGTCTGGCAGATATTGCCTGGTACATTCTGTAGAAAGGAAAGTAAAACATTGGAGGGAATCACAATAAAAACTCATGTCTTTCTGTACATGGATGCATGTGTAAGTGTGTTGCCTTCAAATGGGCAAAGCAGCTTGTGGTTCTTTCTATTATTATTATTATTATTATTATTATTATTATTATTATTATTATTATTATTATTTAATCATTTTTACAGTCCAGATTTTATCCCACTCCTGGTCCACCATCTGACTGATCCTCATTACATACCTCCTCCCCTCAATGCTGTCTCCAACAGACGACTATCCTCAACCCACTCACACATACATCCACCTCACCAGACCTCTCCACTCCTTGGAGCCTCAAGTCTTTCAAGGGTTAGGTGTATCTTCACTCACTAAGGCCAGACCAAGAAGTCCTCTATTGTATAAGTGTCAGGGGCCTCATATCAGCTGGGGTATGCTGCCTGGTTGGTGGCTCAGTGTCTGAGAGATCTCAGGGGTCCAGGTTAGTTGAGACTGCTGGTCTTCCTATGGAGTTGCATTCCTCCTCAACTTCCTCTAGCCTTTCCCTAATTCAATGCTAGGGGTCCTCAGCTTCTATCTATTGGTTGGGTGTAAGTATCTACATTTGACTCTTTCACCTGCTTGTTGGGCCTCTCAGAGGACAACCATGGTAGGCTCCTATCTGTAAGCATACCATAGCATCAATAATAGTGTCAGGCCTTGGAGCTTTCCCTTGAGCTGGATCCCAATTTGGGCCTGTCACTGGACCTCCTTTCCCTCAGGCTCTTCTCCATTTTTTGTTCCTATAGCTTTCTTTTTCTTTTTTTTTCTTTTTTTTTTTTTTTAGATTTTTTTATTTTCATTTCAAATGTTATCCCCTTTCCTTATTTCCCCTCTGAAAACCCCCTATCCCCTCTCATTCCCCTAACTCACCAACCCATCCACTCTTAATTCCTGGCCCTGGAATTCCCCTACACTGGGGCATAGTGTGCTCACAGGACCAAGGGCCTCTACTCATGCTGATGACCTACAAGGCCATCCTCTGTTACATAAGCAGCTGGAACGATGAATCCCATCATGTATACTCTTTGGTTGGTGGTTTAGTCCCTGGGAGATATAGGGATACTGGATAGTTCACAATGTTGTTCCTCCTATGTGGCTGGAAACCCCTTCAGCACCTTGGGTCTTTTCTCTAGCCCCTCCCCTGGGGACCCTGTGCTCAGTCTAATGGTTGGCGACAAGCCTCCATCTCTGTATTTGTCAGGCACTAGTAGGACTTCTCAAGAGACAGTTAAAATAGACTTCTGTCAGCAAGCATTTGTTGACATCCACAATACTGTCTGGATCTAGTTACTATATATGGGATGAATCCCCAGATGGGGCAGTCTTTGGATGGTCACTCCTTCAGGCTCTGCTTTATACTTTTTCTCTGTAACTCCTTCCATGGGTATTTTGTTCCCCCTTCTAAGAAGTATCCAAACTTTGGTATTCTGTCTTCTTGAGTTTCATGTGGTTTGTGAATGGAATCTTGGGTATTCTAAGCTTCCGGACTAATGTCCACTTATGAGAGAGTGCATACCATGTGTGCTCTTTTGTGATTGGGTTACCTCACTTAGGATGATATTCTCCAGATCCATCCATTTCCCTAAAAATTTCATAAATTCATTGTTTTTAATAGCTGAGTAGTACTCCATTGTGTAAATGTACTACATTTTCTGTATCCATTCCTCTGTCAAGAGACTCCTGGGTTCTTTCCAGCTTCTGGCTATTAAATAAGGTTTCTATGAGCATGGTAGAGCATGTGTCCTTATTACATGTTGGAGAATATTCTGGGTATATCCCTAGGAGTGGTATTGCTGGGTTCTCAGGTAGTGTTGTGTTCAACTTTCTGAGGAACCACCAAACTGATTTCCGGAGTGGTTGTACCAGCTTGAAATCCCACCAGCAACGAAGGAGATTTCTCCACAATCTCGCCAACATCAGCTGTAACCTGAGTTTTTGATCTTAGCCATTCTGACAAGTGGAATCTCAGGATTGATTTGATTTGCATTTCCCTGATGACTAAGGATGTTGAACATTTATTTAGGAGCTTCTCATTCATTTGGTAGTCCTTGGTTGAAACTTCTTAGTTTAGCTCTTCACCCCAATTTTGATAGGGTTATTTGGTTCTGTGGAGTCTAAATTCTTGAGTTCTTTGTATATATTGGATAGTACCCTTCTATCAGATATAGGCTTGACAAAGATCTTTTCCCAATCTGTTGGTTGCCATTTTGTCCTATTGACAGTGTCCTTTGCCTTGCAGAAGCTTTGCAATTTTATGAGGTCCCATTTATCAATTCTTGATTTTAGATCATAAGCTATTGGTGTTTTGTTCAGGAAATTCTGTGCCCATATAATGGAGACTCTTCCCCACTTTCTTTTCTATTAGTTTCAGTTTATCTAGTTTTATGTGGAGGTCCTTGATCCAGTTGAACTTGAGCTTTGTACAAGGAGATAAGAATGGATCGATTTACATTATTCTACATGCTGCCAGTTCAGACAGCACCATTTGTTGAAAACGCTCTTTTATACACTGGATGGTTTTAGCTCCTTTGTTAAAGATCAAGTGACCATAGGTGTGTGGGTTCATTTCTGGGTCTTCAATTCTATTCCCTTGATCTACATGCCTGTCACTATACCAATACCATGCAGTTTTTATCACAATTGCTCTGGAGTAATGCTTAAGGTCAGGGATGGTGATTGCACCATAAGGTCTTTTATCATTGAGAATAGTTTTCACTATACTAGGTTTTTTGTTATTTCCGGATGAATTTGCAAATTGCTCTTTCTAAGTCTGTGAAGAATTGAGTTGGAATTTTGATGGGGATTGCACTGAATCTGTAGATTGCTTTCAACAAGAGAGCCATTTTTACTATATTAATCCTGCCAATCCATGAACATGGGAGATCTTTTCATCTTCTGAGATCTTCTTTGATTTCTTTCTTCAGAGACTTGAAGTCCTTGTCATAGAGATCTTTCACTTGCTTAGTTAAAGTCACGCCAAAGTATTTTATATTATTTGTGGCTATTGTGAACGGTGTTGTGTCCCTAATTTCCTTTTCAGCCTGTTTATCCTTTTTGTAGAGGAAAGCTACTGATTTGTTTGAGTTAATTTTATATCCAGGTACTTTACTGAAGTTGTTTATCAGGTTTAGGAGTTCTCTGGTGGAATTTTTGGGGTCACTTAAGTATACTATCATATCATATCATCTGCAAATAATGATAATTTGACTTCCTCCTTTCCAATTTGTATCCCTTTGATCTCCTTTTGTTGTCTAATTGCTCTGGCTAGGACTTCTAGTATGATATAGAATAGGTAGGGAGAGAGTGGGCAGCCTTGTCTAGTCCCTGATTTTAGTGGGATTGCTACAAGTTCATCCATTTGTTTTGATGTTGGCTACTGGTTTGCTGTATATTACTTTTACTATGTTTGGGTATAGGCCTTGAATCCTTGATCTTTCCAAGACTTTTATCATGAAAAGGTGTTGGATTTTGTCAAATGATTTCTCAACATCTAATGAGAAGATCATATGTTTTTTTTCTTTGAGTTTGTTTATATAGTGGATTACTTTGATGGATTTCCATATATTGAACCATCTCTGCATCCCTAGGATGAAGCCTACTTGATCATGATGGATGATCATCTTGATGTGTTCTTGGATTCAGTTGGTGAGAATTGTATTGAGTATTTTTCCATCAATATTCATAAGGGAAATGAGTCTTTTGTGAAATAGTTTTAGGAGTATTTGTATTAGGTCTTCTTTGAAGGTCTGATAAAACTGCACTAAACCCATCTGGTCCTGGGCCTTTTCTGGTTGAGAGACTATTAATGACTGTTTTTAGTTCCTTACAGGGTATTGGACTGTTTAGATCATTAATCTGATCCTGAGTTAACTTTAGTACCTGGTATCTATCTAGAAAATTGTCCATTGCATCCAGGTTTTCCAGTTTTGTTGAATATACTCTTTTGTAGTAGGATCTAATGATTTTTTGGATTTCCTCAGTTTCTCTTGTTATGTCTCCCTTTTCATTTCGGATTTTGTTAATTAGGGTACAATCTCTGTGCCCTCTAGTTAGTCTGGCTAAGGGTTCATCTATTTTGTTGATTTTCTCAAAGAATCAGCTCCTGGTTTGGTTGATTCTTTGTATAGTCCTTTTTGTTTCCACTTGGTTGATTTCAGCCCTGAGTTTGATTATTTCCTATCATCTACTCCTCCTCTTGAGTGTATTTGCTTATTTTTGTTCTAGACCTTTAAATGTGCTGTCAGTCTGCTAGTGTATGCCCTTTCCAGTTTCGTTTTGGAGGCACTCAGAGCTATGAGTTTTTCTCTTAGGACTACTTTCATTGTGTCCCATAAGTGTAGGTATGTTGTGTCTTCATTTTCATTAAACTCTAAAAAGTCTTTAATTTCTTTCTTTATTTCTTCCTTGACCAAGTTATCATTGAGTAGAGCATTGTTCAGCTTCCATGTGTATGTGGGCATTCTATTGTTTATGTTTCTATTGAGGGCCAGCCTTAGTCCGTGGTGATCTGATAGGATGTATGGGATTATTTCAATCTTCTTTTATCTGTTGAGGCCTGTTTTATGACCAATTATATGGTCAGTTTTGGAGAAGGTATCATGAGGTACTGAGAAGAATGTATTTTCTTTTGTTTTAGGATAAAATGTTCTATAGATATCTGTTAAATCCATTTGGTTGATAGCTTCTGTTAGTTTCACTGTGTCCCTGTTTAGTTTCTTTCTCCATGATCTATCCATTGCTGAGAGTGGGGTGTTGAAGTCTCCCACTATTATTGTGTAAAGTGCAATGTGTGCTTTGAGCTTTAGTAAAGTTTCTTTTATGAATGTGGGTGCCCTTGCATTAGGAGCATAGATGCTCAGAATTGAGAGTTCATCTTGATAGATTTTTCCTTTGACCAGTATGAAGTGTCCTTCCTTCTTTTTTGATAACTTTAGGTTGAAAGTTGATTTTATTCGATATTAGAATGGTTATAACAGCTTGCTTCTTGGTACCATTTGCTTGGAGAATTTTTTCCAGCCTTTCACTTTGAAGTAGTGTCTTTCTTTGTCAGTGAGGTGGGTTTCCTGTATGCAGCAAAATGTTGGGTCCTGTTTACATAACCAGTCTGTTATGTTTTTTTTATTGGGGAAATAAGTCCATTGATATTAAGAGATATTAAGGAAAAAAGATTGTTGCTTCCTGTTATTTTTGTTGTTAGAGGTAGGATTGTGCTTCTTGTGGCTATCTTCTTTTTGGTTTGTTAAAAGAAGTTTATTTTCTTGCTTTTTCTTGGGTGTCATTTCCCTCCTTGTGTTGGAGTACTCCATTTATTATCCTTTGAAGGACTGGGTTTGTAGATAGATATTGTATAAATTTTTGTCATGGAATATCTTGGTTTTTCTATCTATTGAGAGTTTGCTGGGTATAGTAATCTGGGCTGGCATTTGTGTTCTCTTAGGGTCTGTATGACATCAGCCCAGGATCTTCTGTCTTTCATAGTCTCTGGTGAGAAGTCTGGTGCAATTTTAATAGGTCTGCCTTTATATGTTACTTAGCCTTTTTCCCTCACTGCTTTTAATATTCTTTCTTTGTTTTGTGCATTTTGTGTTTTGACTATTATGTGGCAGGAGGAATTTCTTTTCTGGTCCAGTCTCTTTGGAGTTCTATAGGCTTCTTGTATGTTCATGGCATTTCTTTCTTTAGGTTAGGGAAGTTTTCTTCTATAATTTTGTTGAAGATATTTACTGGCCCTTTAAGTTTGAGGTCTTCACTCTCTTCTATACCAATTACCCTTAGGCTTGGTCTTTTCATTGTGTTTTGGATTTCCTGAATGTTTTGGGTTAGAAACTTTTTGCATTTTGTGTTTTCTTTGACTGTTGTGTCAATGTTTTCTATGGTATCTTCTGCACCTGAGATTCTCTCTTCTATATCTTGTATTCTGTTGGTGATGTTTGCATCTATGGTTCCTGACTTCTTTCCTAGGATTTCTATCTCTAGAGTTGTCTCTCTTTGTGATTTCTTAACTGTTTCTACTTCCATTTTTAGGTCCTGGGTGGTTTTGTTCATTTCCTTTGCCTGTTTGTTTGTGTTTTCCTGTAATCCTTTAAGGGATTTTTGTGTTTCCCCTTTAAGGGCTTCTATCTGTTTACCAATGTTCTCCTGTATGGTCACTTAATCTTTGACAAAGGAGCTAAAACCATCCAGTGGAAAAAAGACAGCATTTTCAACA
>NW_022196894.1:84319778-84331101 GCF_008632895.1 Mastomys coucha
TTGGAGGGGAAACTGGGAATGGAGAAATTTACATGTAAATAAAGAAAATATCTAATAAAAAAATTAAATAAAAAAAAAGAAACTTTTTGCATTTTGTGTTTTCTATGGTATCTTCTGCACCTGAGATTCTCTCTTCTATATCTTGTATTCTGTTGGTGATGCTTGCATCTATGGTTCCTGACTTCTTTCCTAGGATTTCTATCTCTAGAGTTGTCTCTCTTTGTGATTTCTTAACTGTTTCTACTTCCATTTTTAGGTCCTGGGTGGTTTTGTTCATTTCCTTTGCCTGTCTGTTTGTGTTTTCCTGTAATCCTTTAAGGGATTTTTATGTTTCCTCTTTAAGGGCTTCTATCTGTTTACCAATATTCTCCTGTATTTCTTTAAGGGAGTTATTTATGTCCTTCTTAAAATCCTCTATCAACCTCATGAGATGTGAATTTAAATCCGCTTCTTGCTTTTCCAGTGTGTTGGGGTATCCAGGACCTGATGTGGTGGGAGAACTGGGTTCTGATGATGTCAAGTAGTCTTGGTTTCTATTGGTAAGTTTCTTGCGTTTGCCTTTCACCATCTGGTTTTCTCTGGTGTTAGATGTTCTTGCTGTCACTGGCTGGAGCTTGTTCCTCCTGTGGGTCTGTAAGCCTGTGTCAGCACTCCTGGGATACCAGCTCTCTCCTGGAGGAACTTGTGTGAAGAGGGCTCTGGAACAGCCTAAGCTCTGAGTACAGATGGAGACCCAAAGGATCCTGTCCCAGCTGCTCCACTGTTCTTGTGGCCCGTGTGCTCCTTGTTGCCCTGCTCCAGACAGTTATTGGAGAGAAAGTGGATATCTCACCACTGGGGAGTGAAAGCACTCCTGGGAGGACAGGTCTCATCCTGGTGAACCCCTGCACAAAGGGGTTGTGGCACAGCCTCAGCTCTGGGGTGCAGACGTCTGACAGACCGGAAGGATGTCCTGTAGTTCTTTTAGACAGGAACAATTATGGGTCAGAGTTTCTGACTGTGGGATGGCAACCCCATCTTCCCATTTGATGCCCTATCTTTCTACTGGAGATGAATTCTACAAGTTCCTTCTCCCCACTGTAGGGCATTTATTTCATCTAAGGTCCCTCTCTTTGAGTAGTGAGCATCTCTCACCTCCCAGATCTCTGATACATTCTAGAGGGTCATCCCTTTCCTCCTAGAAATCTTGTTTAACATGGATTGCACAGATTTACAAAATTCTGGATGGACTGCTTAGGTAGTATTTGGGGTTGCTGGAAATGTGATTTCAGTCAGCTCCTGATTTCCTGTGTAATCGTGAGACCGTCATATCAGTACTCCATTTCCTCATTGGTAACATTATTCAAAAAATATGAATGTATTTTAGAAGAGGGGTCAAGAGGAGGCTAAGAGGGCAAAAGAGGAAACACAAGGAATGGCTTTTTCAGATTCATTATGCAGATGGCCTGAGTATCTCATCAAGTGTATGTGGGCCACGCACTTTGCATTCTTAAAAGCAAGCTAGAGAAAAGAGCTCATTAATAGCTTTCAATATTGAAAATATTAAATATCCAAAGACTCAGACATGTTTAATATGACTTATTGTATATATATATATATATATACATATATATATGTAAACATTTCATATTATCCCATTCATGCACATAAATTTCATGTTTCTCTATCAGTTACAGAGATATTTAAATTTAAGAATTCAATTAAAATGAAAAAGAAATAAAACACTATGTAAGTACATATTTCAAAATACTCCAAAGCCACTGTGGTTCTTGTTTAAACCTAGGCTCTGAATAGATGCAGAGTGCAGGAGAACAGTATCTGTTCTACATACACAGGAGCCATTCACCCATGAAAACCACTGAACAATCAGCTTGAGCATCTAAAGAGCAGAGGATGACGTCAATCAGGTCAACTTTTTCTTTTGAAAGATTTATTTATTTTTATTTTATGTGTGTGCCTGCCTGCCTGCCTGTATGTGCACCACATGCACACTCAGTACCTGCCAAGGTCCAAATGGGACATTCGTACCCTGAGATCTAGAATTACAAGCAGTTGTGTGCTGCCATGTGTGTAATTGGAGTGAATCAGAGTCCTCTGCAAGGGCCATAAGTACTCCTAACTGCTGACTCTCTTAAAAACTGTGCTTTTTAACCCTGAGAGTCTTATCTAGATCTTTTGAAGCATAAAAACTTTTAAGCCTACATCTGAACTACTCAATCAGAATTTCTGAAAATTCCCAACACAACACTACAGGTAAACCTGGAAAACAGCAACAATTCATCTGATTATTTAGGAAGTTACAAAGCATGTTCTGATCACTCACTGTAATTTTTCCTTGGTTTTTATTTTTAAAATTAAGTAAACAGAAGTTTATACATTGTCTTAGTCAGGGTTTGTATTCTTGCATAAAACATTATGACCAACAAGCAAGTTGGGGAGGAAAGGGCTTATTCAGCTTACACCTCCACATTGCTGTTCTTCACCACAGGAAGTCAGGACAGGAACTCACACAGGGCAGGAACCTGGAGGCAGGAGCTGATGCAGAGGCCATGGAGGGTGCTGCTTACTGGCTTGCTTCCCCTGACTTGTTCAGCTTGCTTTCTTATAGAACCCAGGACTCCCAGCCCAGGGACGGCACCACCCACAATGAACCCTCCCACCCGTGATCACTAATTGAGAAAATGCCTTACAGCTGTATCTCATGGAGGCATTTCCTCAAGGGAGGCTCCTTTCTCTGTGATAACTCCAGCTTGTGTCAAATTGACACCCAAAAACAGCCAGCACATTCTTTCTTTCTTTCTTTCTTTCTTTCTTTCTTTCTTTCTTTATTTATTTATTTATTTATATTCATTTGTACCAATGATAATTAAAGAAGAGAATAAATCTGGATGGGAGTACAGGGCAGAGGAATGGGAAGGAGGAGAAGGAGAGAGAAAATGATATAATTATGTTTTAACTAAATAAAATAAGTAAGTAAAGTCTGAATGGGCAGTTTGTTTTGACTTTGTGTTGAATATACTCATAAATTTTATTCTAGATTTCAAATTGCTCCCATATAAAATATTCACTGCCACAAATAAATTCCTGCTGGCTCACTGTTTCTTCCCCTCACACTATTGACATTTTGGGTCATATAATTGTTTTGTTAGGAAGCTATCCTTTGTGTGGTAGATGTAGCAGCATTTATGGCTACTGCTCATGAGGCATTCATAGCACACCTGGACTGTCAAAAAATAAATACTAACTGAATAGGTGCAAATACATAGTTATCATAACTTAAATTGATAAGTCAAGTTTTCCCTACCAAAGGGGCTAGTGCAGTGAGAACTGGGTATGTAGGTGTTATTTCTTGAGACACACTCTGTAAATATTGAAACTGATTTATTACAACCTCTAACACTACTCTCATCATGAATTCCAGAGAGCCAAAGATGTCTTTGTCTTACTTCTTAGATAAACAAATTGGTTTTTCATGACATGTTTTTAATTGGATTCCCCCCCCCAAATTAGTACAAGCAGATAGATTTATTAACTATATAGAATGTTTTCTTATACATATTGAAGCAGCTATCTCCATGCTATAGCTAAAAATCCAGCAAAGAAAGATGAGGTCACATACTCACAGTTAATATATGACAATTCTCAAACTTAAACACAGACATTTTGATTCTGGGCTAAGTATAATTTATAATACAGCCTGGCTACTTCTGAATTGTCCTTCAATGACAAGAATGATTTTACAAATATGTGTCTCTGTCTCTGTGTCTCTGTGTTTGCCTGTGTGTGTGTGTATGTGTGACTGTGTGTCTGTGTATCAGTATGTGTCTGTGTGTGTGCCTTTATGTGTATGTATGTGTCTGTGTGCTTCTATGTGTGTGTGTGTCTGTGTTTGTGTGTCTGTCTGTGTGTGTGTTATGTGTGTATGTATGTCTCTGTGTATGCCTTTAGGTGTGTATCTGTGTGTATGTGTGTGTGTGTGTGTGTGTGTGTGTGTCTGTGTGATAGAGTTGAAAGGGAGATAAGAGAGAGTGTGTGGAGAGAGTACTATGAATGCATTATGTACATGTCCTCTTTATTAAATTGTCAAAGAACAAATAATAAAAATGTGAAAATAAAATAGTGATTTTGAGAAGGAGAAATAAAAGAATAATTAAGATTCTAAGGTAGTCAAAGCAGAACTCTTCTTCAACTACTTGGTAATCTGCTCTGTTTGGTACATTTCAGGACAAGGTGTGGGGACTCGGCCTCACTGCCCAAAAGCTAACTGATCCAACTTTCCTTATCTCTTCCTCTAAAGGTCAAAATAGTAGAACCATTACCACTCATGCTCAGAGGTGAACATAGTGTTCAGTTTTATATTACATTCTGGCAAATGTTGTGAATACCTGTCATTTCTCTTCCTGTCCCCTCCCTTCCCAAGTACCTAATAAAAAGGGAGGAGACAGGTAGGGTTTTCCCTTTGCTCAAAGCAGTTTCCTGTAGGTTTTAATTGTTTCAACAGGGAACAGTCTACTAGCAAGCAATTAATATTCTGAAATTATTAACTTTTCAAAGAAATTTCCAAATCCCTCCTGATAGGTAGAAATCATTTTCCAAATGTACTCAGGGGAAACAGGCCCACTCCTATCTTCTTGTTCTCTTATAGAGGAACATCTACATGGTCATCTCTTATAATTCTGGTACAAAATTTTCCATCCAATATTTTTGATATATGGCAATTGTCTGATATATGGTAGACTATAACTGATACAATCTCAGGAAAGAAGACCCTTAATATTACATCTTATGTCTAGATATAATCCTCATTCATTCACTGCTGTTTATTTGTGGAAAGTGAAAGTAACTAGATAATTTAAAAAATATCTAATGATTTATCAGTAAACTAGGTTGAAGAACTAGAGAAGATGGCATGTGGAAGACTGAAAAGCATAAAATTACAATTTACTCAGAGGAGAACCGAACTTTGTGCAAACAATCAATCTTAAAAAATTAAACTTACAATCTTCCTCTTGTGAATATTTGAATTTAATATGGATCGTCCTTCAGCATGACTGTATTTATAGTTGTCTCAGTATTTCATGTGTATGTGTTACAATCCCAAAGTCTGGGCTTCTTGCTGGGCTCCTGTGCATCCAAAATGCAACTAGACATCTTTTTTCATATATTTCAAAAGTATTAGAACCTCACATGTCCAAGTTGAAATAACTCCTTATTGACTGAAACAAGCCCCTGAAATTCCTAAACAAGAGATGTTTTGAGTCTATTCACGTATGTGATTAGCAAGTGGATACAATAGTAGAGTAAGCGATTTTGTATAAAACTTAGAATGAGAGACTCTATGGATGATTCAGCCATTAAGAGCACTATTTACTCTAGAAAAGAGCCTGAGTCAATTGCTAACACCCACATGGTTGCTTATACCATCTGTAACTCCAGTCCTAGGGGATCCAACACCAACTCTTGGCCTCCACAGGGCACTAGATATGCACTTGATATATGGACATACAGGTAGGCAAAACACCTGTACTTATGCCCTACACTGGGGAGAGGGAACTTGTAGAGCCCACCTCCAGCCAAAAGACAGGGCATCAAGTGAGGAATGGGGTTGTCATCCCACAGTCAAAACTCTGACCCAGAATTGTTCCTGTCTGAAAGAACTGCAGAGATGGAAATGGAGAGTAGCCTAAGGAAAAGAAAGTCCAGTGACAGGCCCAAAGTGGGATCCAGCTCAAAGGGAGGCCCCAAGGCCTGACACTATTATTGAGGCTATGGGTCACTCACAAAAAGGGTCCTATCGTGACTGCACTCCAGAAGACTCAACAAGCAGCTGAGAGAGTCAGAGGCAGATATTTGCACCCAACCAATGAACAGAAGCTGTTGACCCCTGTGGTGGAATTAGGGGAAAGCTGGAAGAAGCTGAGGAGGAGGGCAACCCTGTAGGAGGACCAGAAGTCTCAATTAACCTGGACACCAGAGATCTCTCAGATACTGGAACACCAACCAGGCAACATTCACCAGCTGATATGAGGCCTCCAACATGCATACAGCAAAGGACTACCTGGTCTGGGTTTAGTCAGACAAGATGCACCTACCCCTCAAGAGACTGGAGGCCCCATGGAGTTTAGAGGTCTGTTGGGGTACTACAGAGTGGGGACATCCTCATGGAGACGGGGGGGGGGGGGGGGAGGAAGGAGGTATAGGATATGGAACAGTCAGAGGGTGGACCAGGAGGGGAGTGAAATCTGGAGTTTAAAATAAATAAATAAAAAGAAGAAAAAAAAGGAAAAGAAAAAAGAGAAAATTGTTTTTAAATTGAATGAACTGCAAGTGGATGAAGATTTCTAATATTTTAATATTATTACATTAAAATTATTATATTAAAACATTACTTGTCTCTTTGCCTTTCCTAATGTCATAGGTAACCACTAGGTTTGAAGTGGACATTTATTATTGTTTTATTTTTATTTTTTTATCCCCGTATCATGATTTTCCTCTGAAATATTAGAGTCATCTGTCACCTGCCTCCTTCCCATTCTTAGTTCCATGTTTATCTTCTTTCTCCTTTTATTTCTTGTCATTATTTAGTAATGTTAAAGATTAATTAACCAAAAAATATATGATCACCTACTGTCTTAGTTAGGGTTTTACTACAGTGAACAGACACCATAACCATGTCAACTCTTATTAAGGACAACATTTAATTGGGGCTGGCTTACAGGTTCAGAGGTTCAGTCTATCATCATCAACGCAGAATTATGGCAGCATCCAGGCAGGCATGGTGCAGGAGGAGTTGAGGGTTCTACATTTTCATCTAAGGGCTGCAGCAGAATACTGACTGGCAGGCAGCTAGGAGCAGGGTCTTAAAGCCCACACACACATTGACACACCTACTCCAACAAGGCCACACCTCCAAATAGTGCCAGTCTCTGGGCCAAGCATACACAAACAATCACATCTACCTATGCAGATTTACCTCAGTGATTTTTTTTTTTTCTATTCAAGATTGAGCGTACAGCTCTGTGTAATTTCAGCAAGCTACTCTAACACTGGTGTATATCCACAGGCCCTTATACCACTATCCTTTTTGGGTTTGTCTGTCTGTCTGTTTGTTTCAGTCAAAACCTCACTAAGTTACCTGAGCAGGTATTAAACTCATGATTCTCCAGCTTTGCTTGTTTGAGTTACAAGCCTGCACTACCAGTGTTTAACCCTATTACTTAACAGTAAGTCTACATTGCTGAAAGTAGCATACACTTGAGTCATAGAACATGGATAAACCAAGCTGGTATTAACATGGATACTTCGTCTCCACTGACTCACCTTAGAATGTGGAAAGTGGCTGTATAAGCTGTTGGAAAAGAAAAATACTCATTGGTCTTATCCAGTTGTAAATTTTGTAAGACAGAATTACAATTTTCTGGGCAAGATAAGCTCACTGATGTGATAGTGGTAGAAAGCAATGGGAGTAACTGATCACTTTCTGATTCTATTAATAACACCATTTCACAAAACAGAGCTCATGCCAGGCACAGTTACTGGGTGCATGATCCTGTGGGTATACAGGTCATGGGCCTGGGGAAGAGCCTAATATTCTGCTTATGGGTCAGAGTATTAAAGTTTACCCCTGACTACCTTTATTATGCTCATAGATTAGTTCACCTCTCAACTCTTATCAGAGAAGCTTCTTTTATTGGGATGTGGATTTTAAACAAAGGTTCACAACTGGACAACATTCAGAGGAAATGGAATATCTATATCACATACTCCTCCAAAGACTTGGGCATCCTCTCAAATGAGGAGGCTGGAAGATTGTAAGAGGCAGAAGCAGCAGATGATGACAGCAAACAGTGTTTCCTAGACACAAAAGGGTAATTGTATATATGACCTCACAGTGGTTGGGACAGCATTTAGAGACCTACACTAGTCAAGGCAGAAAAGTCCCAGAATGGAGGAAAGAGGTAACTGACAAAGGCCTGGGGGAGGTGAGGGAGAAGGGAGGGAGGGAGGGAGAGAGGGAAGGAGGGAAGGAGGGAGGGAGGGAGGGAGGAAGGGAGAGGGAAATAGAGAGAAGAAGAGAGAAAGAGAGGTGGAAAGAGAGGGTGGAGAGGGAGAGAGAGAAGAAGAGAGGGGGAGAGAGGGAGAGAAAGAAGAAGAAGAGAGTTTTCTCTAAAAGTGTGGCTCATGAAAGGTCTAACAAACTCCAGTGGGTGGCCATTTACTCAAAAGTATTTAGTAGATTGTGATTTAAAAAAATTCATAAGGACACAAAGTTGTGTGGGCCTGGAATGTGGAGATCTCCAGTGAGATGGGGGAGGTGGGTGAACACAGTCAAAATACAATGTATGGAGTTCACACAAAAATTAATAGAAACATTCTTTTTAAAAATGTCAGGATAATTGATGTTTCTGCAAGTGGCTGTGTTTTATAAATATAGTTGTAGCTTCTGTTTCTTATCAGATAGGTCATAGAGACACTGTGTACTTTGATATATATTTTGAATACTTTTATAATGATGTTAATGACCTAAATTTTTGGCACTACCCACACAAAATATTAACTCTAAAGCATTAGAGTACATCATTAATTCTGGTATTTATACCCCAATCTAATAATTTTATTTGAATGAGATTTCTGAATCTTGAAGCAATCCTTTCCATAAATTCCATTTTTAGAAAGAGCCTTGTAGCCTGTGGTGTGTCCATTCCAGTGAATGTGATGAAATGCATACAAACTTACCAGCAAGAAGGAGACCTGTTAGTCATATGGCAGTGTTAATCTGTCAGGCATTACCTCATGAGTCATTTAGAGGAAAGGGTAGGGTTTCCTCTTGAATTCATTACAGCATGAAAGGTAACATTTAGAAGGTAAAGTACACAAAATGAGACTGTACCTCTCAGGTAGAAGTATGTTTCCCATGAGAAAGCGCACATTTTTACTTAAAAAGAGACAGTATCCTTTTGGTATTTGATCCTAAATAAGTGACTGGAAATTTCTGAGCTCATCAGTAAAATATTCAGAATAGCCAATGGAAAGAAAAGAGCAATACAACTAAAAACTGTAGAAATAAGAAATAGTGTGAGGAAGAATAGATGTACTTAAGGAAATGGTATAAATAGTTCTTTAAATGAACTTAGAATTTTTTTTCTAGCTGTATGAATAACTAATTAGAGCAAAAATTTTGACAAACACAAAATAGCTAAAATTATTTCTCTCCTATCCTCATCTTGGATGTCACAGCTTAAAAACTAAGACCTCCTGGTATGTGTGTGCTTGGTTAAATATGAAGATACTTTAAATTAAGTTTGGTGAAATTATATTACATCAGATTATGCTTAAGCTAAGAGATCCTTCCTTTCCTTCAAGTATTAAATCTAAAAGAAGAAGAGATGGATATGGGAAGGTTATAAAACTATGTAATTCTCAGGGCTCCTAAGCAATCGCTGTCCCTCAATTTCCTCAAAGTAACTGAAGATTTCCACAAGCCCTTACATGTCTGTCATGTTGTTCTGAGAACCGGTTGAAATGGTATATGTGACAGCACTCAAAATCTCAGCTGATACCATTGACCATAAGCAATAGTTGAGAGGATTTGAAATTATTTAGCCTGAAAATGAGAACAATCAGATTAACAGACTCAATGTCATTAAATACTTTAAGGCTGAACCACAGAAATGGTTCTGGACATTCAGAACAAGTATTTGTGCATACACATACATACAGAGAGAGAGAGAGAGAGAGAGAGAGAGAGAGAGAGAGAGAGAGAGAGAGAGAGGGAGAGAGCATACATAATGACCAGCAGCTGCTATTAATGACAGAAAACACACTTTAGTCTCTCTAAAAGATATTTCTAGTAGACCTTTTGGAAGCTTTGAGTCTCCAACACTAGAAACATTCAGGCATGATTTAGAAGGCATTATGCTGGTGAGGCTAAGGAGAAAGTTCATGTGTTAAATTGGCAACTGAGCCATAGGAGCTACACAGTATCTTCCAAAATCAAAAGCCTGGTATATGAAACATGTAGAGTTTATATTTTCAATTCTCTCTCCTTAAATATTCAAAGTACCCTAATCCTGTTTTAACAGCACTACAAGTTCTCACAAAGACAACAATCTGAGCCTCTCATTGCCTCTTCTTTGGGGAGAAAGTAAGCAGAAGAGACAAGAATGAGCATGGCAGGAAACTTAATTAATCCGAGTCAACAGCCATGCTGCAGGAAGAGGTACGAAAAACACAGAGAGAATCAGGCACTACACCTACACATAATGAAGAAACACATCTGATTTGTGCTTAACCAAATTCATAGTATCTATGATGCTGGGGTCTTCATATTTAGCTCTAAGTCTGTAAAACTTACACAAGCAAAAATGATTATCCAGATAACTTATTACAAGAAGAACTGTGGAGCACTTATGTAAGTAGACTGTGTGAAGTCTAGTTAACTCCAGCCACAACATATTCTATTTCACTATCAGTTTTCTCTCCACAATTGTTTCACTTTGCTCCCTGTGAAATGCCCAGATAATTTCCTGACATTCAGAAATTTGCTTTTCAGGAAACACTCTGGGTGTGCTGTGAACATGGTGCTAAGATTACGAAAATGTTCTCAAGGGGTTTGGCAATGTCTAGCCTGTCCCTAGGAAACCTGAAGCTAAACCAAACTCTGCTATCAAATTCAAGCCATGGCCAAGAGTAAATCAAAGGAACATAATTGTGTGTAATAACCTTGTTGTGGTATGTTCTCACTAGAAGGTAGACCCAAAGACAAATATAACCAAGGTTGACACACTGTAACATAGAGAACCAATTTCCAATCTTGTTACCTCTCACATCTCAATATACACATTCATACATACATACATACTTACATACATACATACACACACCACCACCACTACCACCTCCACAACACCACCACCAAACACCCTTGCTCATGTTTAAGTTTCATCCAATCAACATGAAAATTTTATGATCAAGTAATTTCTACCACATTGTAAAACTTCATTCTAAAAATCCAGTAAAGTAACTAATACATTCGAGTCTGGTAAAAGTGATAGCTCCTTTGTTAATTTTTAATAACTTTGACTGTTCATTTAATGTGGTATGTCTATATGTGCAGGCAGGGTCATACCATGATCTATCTACCTGTAGGATCAGAGAACAACTTGTGAGAACCAGTTCTCTCCTACCATATGGGTCCCTGGCATGGAACTCAGGTAATCTTGATGGAACTCAAGTAGTCATGGCAACAGGCAATTTCACCCACTGAGCCATCTCTCTGGCCCACAATTGTTATTTCTCTCTCTCTCTCTCTCTCTCTCTCTCT
>NW_022196894.1:84331111-84369568 GCF_008632895.1 Mastomys coucha
CTCTCTCTCTCTCTCTCTCTCTCTCACACACACACACACACACACACACACACACAGACACAATTAATTTTAAGTGTAATTTCTTAAACTGGCATTTAATTTTAAATATTTGAAAGGCAATTTTTCAGTAAATATGGCAATGAAGTTAAGTTGAGGCTTGCCTGCAAAGCTGAGACCCATTGTGGTTCAAACATCTCACCAGAAATGGAAAATCATGAAATCTGAAGTTTTTTGAAGTATTTTTTTAAAAAGCCATCCTATTATAAAAATAGCAGTTTTCATTTCTCCACTTTTCCATGTTTTTCCAATAATATAATTGCTGGGGCTATAAATCATTTCAACAGAAAGCAAGCAAGTAGAAAGAAATCAAACATACTCAATGGACTGGAAACCATAAAATAAACAGGAAGTTCAGAATAAAATTTTGAACTTATAAGATAGTAACAGTTATTTGTATTTTATTGAAATCAGAAAAAATATTTTGACTTTATAAATAGAGTTCAGATGAAATTGGAGAGCTAAAACTTTGCCTTTTTTCCTCGTTGTTTCAAAGAGAATAAGAAAGAAAAATTCTTGAACCCAATTAGAACACAATAAAAATAAAGTTATATACATACTATTTAAAAGAATCTTCAAACTCCTACAAAACACATTGAATTATGGATTCTTTTTAATTTATTGTCAATGTAATATCTTTTGGTTTAAAATGAAATCTTTCATGACAATTTTCAAGTTTTGACACCTCAAAGACGGACACCAATGAATCCAATTTTTATTAGAACTAAGTTGGGAAATATTGCAAACAAGAAAATTGAGAGTATTTAACTACTTCTATAATTTTAGAGTTGAGGAGAACTTCACACCATAGAGCTCAGTATTTCTCAAAATGTATTTTGCTTTAATACACATTCCTTCCCAAGGTATGTTGAAGAAGCTATGTTTTAAGCATCGCTTACTGAGTACTGTCTAAAGAAAAGAAGGAATAGAAGAAGGAAAGGCGCTCTACCCAACAGCTGACTAAAACAGATGCAGATACCCACAGCCAAACAGAGGTCTTATGGAAGAGTTGGGATGAGCTCGGGGAAGGATTGAATACCCTGAAGGGAGTGAGACCCCACAGAAAGACAACAGTGTCAACTAACCTGGACCCTGGGAGCTCTCAGAGACTGTGCCACCAATCAAAGACCATTCATAGGCTGTACTCAGACCCCCCAGCACATATGTAACAGAGGGTTGCCTTGTTGGGACCAGTGGGAGAGGATGTACCTAATCTTGCAGAGACTTGATGCACCAGGGTGGGGTGATACCCAGAGGGGCTGCACCCTCTCAGAGGCAAAGGCAGGATGGGAGAAGGGACTCTGTGAGGGGAGGACCAGGAGGAGGGCAGCATTTGGGATGAAGAGAAATAAAGGAGGCAAGCAAGCAAGCAAACCAGCCATTTCTTGATGTAGGATGTAGACTAATTGGTAGAGTGCTTGCCTAACATGCGCAGCACACTGGACTTGTCCCTCCAAAACTCTATGAACCAGACATGGTAATGTTCCTAGGATTGTTGTAGCTGTAATTGCCAGATGGCACTTTGAGAGACCATTTGAGAAAGCTCAGTAATGTGCTTCTACAGGTACCTAGAACAAAGTCATTGTGAAAACATTGCCATGCTTCTAAATCTACCAATGAACACCCATAGACTTGATACCCACGCTCTCTGTACCCCTCCAGAATCTGGCATAGCTACAGCTGGTGTTTATTCCTACTGGTCAGGAACAGGCTGACAGACAAGGCTGTGCCAGATTGGAGGTCCTTAACCAATCTATGCCTATGTGACTAATTCTGTGGAAAGCACCAGAGATGAGGCAGGACAGACCGCTGTTTATCTTTACTCTTTCCTCAAACTCAATCATGGGTCCACGTTAGAGGAAACATTGGTTGCCTTCAGTCTCTTAATTTTGCAAATGAGGAAATTGAGGACCAGAGGATTGAAGTAACTCACTTGAAGTCAGATAGCTGAAAAGAAGCCAACATGAGTTGAGAATTCAGTCGTTTTCAGTGCTGAAGGCCATGCGTGGATGAAATTTCCTAAAATGAAACGGTGTTCATCCCATCTCTCACAGAGTGGAGAAAACCTGTACATGCATCAGTTAAACCAGTTGACTCACGTTGTGCCAAAACCAAATCATAGCTACTTTAACTTTGGATCTCTCGTAAAACGTTTTCATTCGGGTAAGAGAGACAGTCTATGAAATGTTTGCTGTATCTAAAATCTTTAGAGCGTGCTGTCTAAAATGCCTTACTGGAAATTCAGAGCTGAACTAATAGTGGCTTAATGTGATGTGGCTGCTTTGGGACGAGTCCAAGACCAGAACCCGAACCTCTTTCCTCCTCCCGGTGGTGCTCGTTCCTCCACACCACACTTTGGTGTTTTGGAGGAAGTGTCCATGTTTTAGCACAACCCAAGCCTCTCTGAAACCAGGATGCTGACTACAAATCTTTTCTTGAGGACAAGGTGTGAATAACCTCTGAATAAAGAGCCCAGCAATGGCCTGCTATGAGTTTGAGGAAACTGCCCCCTGTCGGGATGCAGACGTGGTGTTTCCAACTACAGAGTACACATGGGGGGGGGGGACTCATGGCTCCACCAGCATGTGTATAGCAGAGGATGGCCAAGTCGGTCATCAGTAGGAGGAGAGGACCTTGGCCTTGTGAAGGTTCTATGCCACCGTGTAGGGGAATGCCAGGGCCAGTAAGCAGGAGGAGGTGGGATGGTGAGCAGGGAGAGGGGAAAGGGAACAGGGGATTGTTTTAGTTCTTGTTTTTGTTATTTTATTTTATTTTTTTATTTTTGGAGGGGAGCCTGAGAAAGGAGATATGGTAAGTAAAGAAAACATCTAATTAAAAAAATAAAAAAGTAAAAATAAAAAATAAAAAAAAAATGCACACTGAACTGAGGTTCAATGGGGACTAAAGGAGGTTTGCAAAAATACTGGAATGTGGAAACAAAATGTTTTGCCATCCGCCTTCTTTAAAAAATTATTTTCCAGCTGAGGTCAAATTCCCCTTTTAACAACTGAGTCTGCAATACTAAGCCCCTCAGCGTCCGGCTACTCCGAGATGGCCCTTGGGTGTATCTATTTCAGGCTAAATGATCTCTAGTAAGAAACTGGGGAGCTGAATTCCTGCAGCTCTCCCTCAAGCCCCTGCAAACCACCAGTGCACAGTAGTTACTGCTCTGTGTGACCAGATAAGGTTACAGCAGGGATCGGGAGGTGTCTGTGACTCAGATTAAAGGCAAATTGCTACAGCATTTACACAGAAGGGTTTTGCAAAGGAAGCACACCATCACGTTGCCATGATTTTATTTTTCTTTTTTGGATCCGATTCTGAAAATAAAGGAAGTATCCTCAATAAATCATCTTCCTAATGGAAATGACAGAATTATTCTCCCAGGGGAACAGCACAGACTTCACCTCACATCCCTCAGAATGGGAGTAGGAAGGAAATGGGGACATAGTTTCCTTGGAGGATCTAAGGCTTCCTGGACATGTGTGCCCCTTTGTCCCATGCAAGTCACTTGGAACAATCTTTAAAGTCATTGTTCATATGCACAGGATAAGTTCCTTCTCAAAAAGTATACTGTATCTTTATTAATTCTTTTTTACAAAAAATAAATCTGTTTCTATAGTTCATTACAATGAAAAAATAGCATGTATTTGAGTAAAAAAAAATGTGAATTATTGTAAATTGCCTTTTTATTAACAATGTTTAAAAACAAAAAAAACAAAAAAGACCAGTTGAGCGGAGCTTGGAGAAGGCTGGGTGTGGTTATCTTCCCTTGTCTACATTCTTCTGTTCATGAACATTCTCTACATTTGAATTATCACACTGGCAATTTAAAATCACTTACCTCTGAAGTCTGTAAGCGTCAGGGATGGCTTTACTGCCCTGGACTTCTCACGAGAGTCATGTGGGTGACTCAAAGCTTAAAACTAGGCTGAACACTCACCCCTTCACCCCTTGTGTTACTCTTAATTCAGAAATTGTAATGAACTTTGTGCAACTTTTGGCACGAACAACTTCAATTCATTCTTTTTTAAATGAATGTGTTAGAAGTCAAAGTTTTGTTTCTATTCCAAACCTTAGGAAGTGCCACTCCCCACCCAGCTTCTGATTTCTGAGAAATTCTTGCCCAGGTCACCAGGGAGTAAGAGGCCAATTTTAAGGAACAGCTATATATACAAAAGTCTTGGTGGTTTTTTGTTTGTTTGTTCATTTGTTTGTTTGTTAAACGTGGAAAAAAATGTCATTTGACTAAAGCTAGGTATATGGCATGGCATATGGGTTTATAAATTCTGCCAAAACATTTGACCATATCTTTTGAAACTTTTTCCCCATAACTGAAGCTTATCATTTGTTCCAATTTTCACATGGTGGCAAGGTGATCTGGGGCACTAACCCAAAAATCATAGTGGCTTTTTGTACAATGATAAATTAATAAATTAGAGAAGATCCTTTAAAAAAAAAGTTCATGGTGAACTAGCCCATTTCTTTTATTTTTTAAATTAATTAATTTATTTATTTTACACTCCATATTTTATTCCGCCCCATCCACTCTTCTATTGCTTCACATCTCATACCTCCTCCCCACCTCCACCCCTGTCTCCATGTGGATGTCCCCTCCTCCCATGCCATCTGACCTCTAAACTCCTTGGGGCCTCCAGTCTCTAGAGGGTTAGGTGCATCATCTCTGACTGAACCCAGACCTGGCAGTCCTCTGCTGTATATGTGTTGGTGGCCTCATATCAGCTGGTGTATGCTGCCTGTTTGGTGGTCCAGTGTTTGAGAGACCTCAGGGGTCCAGATTAATTGAGACTGCTGGTCCTCCTACAGGGTTGCCCTCCTCCTTAGCTTCTTTCAGCCTTGCCTAATTCAACCACAGGGGTCAGCAGCTTCTGTCCATTGGTTGGGTACAACTATCTGCCTCTGACTCTTTCAGATGCTTGTTGAGTCTTCAGGAGAGCAGTCATGATACATCCCTTTTGTGAGTACTCCATAGCCTCAGAAATAGTGTTAGGCCTTGGGACCTCCCCTTGAGCTGGATCCCTCTTTGGGCCTGTTACTGGACCTTCTTTTCCTCAGGCTTCTCTCCATTCCCATCCCTGTAATTTTTTTAGACAGGAACATTTATGGGTCAGAGTTGTGACTGTGGGATGCCTTCCCCCTCATTTGATGCCCTGTCTTCCTGCTAGAGGTGGACTCTATAAGTTCTCTCTCCCTGCTGTCGGGGGCATTTTATCTAAGGTCTCTCCCTTTAAGTCCTGAGAGTCTCTTACCTCCCAGGTCTCTGGTGTATTCTGGAGGGTCCCCCCGACCTCCTACCTCCCAAGGTTGCCTGTTTCCATTCATTCTGCTGGCCCTGAGGGCTTCAGTCCTTTTCCCTCACCCAATACCAGATAAGGTTCCCCATCCCCCACCACTCCCCAACTCCCCTGCCTCCATCCACTTTCCCCTCCAAGTGAATAACCCATTTCAATCATATAAATATACACATGAATATATATGGATGGATACACACACACATATATATATACATATATAGTATATTTTCCATTCTTAGTTCTTTCATTAAATATTGTTCTGCAAAGGTCCTAGGAGTCTCTAGGACCTTTCCAGGATGTCTCTACAGTTCCCACGTTTTTCCACTTAAGCTACTTCATAAAGCCAAAATTTCCTTTCATGTTTTCATTGAACAACATATGTAATAAATCCATGAAAAAATAGAGAAGAGAATTTATTTTCTATCAAGTTAGATGCTGCTAAGATTTGAAAAGTATAAACTAATACCAACATTTTCTTACTGTTTTTGGAAAACATATCTTTCACAGAAACATTTTTGTTTTTATTTCTTTATAGCTTCATACGTGAGTACTGTCTCTGCATCGTTTCTGTTTCTCCTCCCCTCGCATACTATTCTTCCCATGACCACCACCACTACCACTACCACCATTTCCTCTGGAATCCATCACCTCCTCTTTTACAATTATCATTGCTATCTGTATTTAGCATCCACAGCCTGTTTAGTGTTGCTTTTATTACATGTGTGTAGAGCTCACCACTTGGTAATGGATACTGTGTCAGGGTTTATCTCTGGAAAAACAAATTTTCCCTCCGTCAGGAGGCTTTATCTTCATCTAGAGCTAGGAAGACACAACCATGGCCTGTCAAGTGGCACTGATTAAAAGGAGGGAAAAGAAGAAAGCAAACCTGCATTCATCTCTGATTCATGACTGAAAATGCAGAGTAGCCTTGTGTTTCTGCTGCCACAGCTATAATGCCTCCTTCAATGCCATGCTTTCTCTGCCATGACAGACTATAACTGTGAGCCGTGTATACTCTTCCTCTTGAGTTCCTTTACAAGATATTATGTCATGGCTATTAAAAAGCAATTTATTTATAATTGGATTTTTTGATCAAAAGCTTTGTTCTGTTTCTCTTGAAATTTGGTGTGTGTATGGAACTTACTAAGTGGGTGAGAGATCACTGTTAACTCATCCCAGTTGAGGTCATTCTAGATGTGCCAAGTTTAACCTTCCCACAGTATCAGCAGACATACAGGAATAAACCCAGCAAATACCAACTATTACATCCTGAATAAGAACAACCCAGCCCAGCCATAAACATTAGAGACATCACAAGTAAGCTTTATTTTTAACCACTAAATGCTGGCTTCATTGGTGTTCAGTTTTACTTTGACAATCAATAACCAATTTTCTCTTCCTTTTCCTCTCTCCCCAGGGAATTTGTTATGAATTTGCAGTGAATTCTGCGGATTTGCACTTTGTGTGATCCCATACTCTGAACTCTTATTTCTGAACTCTTTTCTCATTTGACTCAATAAATATTGAATTAATACATGCACCAAATGGAATACTTAAATTTCTACACAAAGAGAAATTCTGTTAAAGTGTTAATACTTTACCCACCAGTAGGAAATAATAAAAACTTATTTCCAAGAATTAAATTTGTCTTTCATATTTTCCCCTACAAAGTTTAATCTCCGAGAACCTCAAAGGTCAGTGGGTATGATGAACTTAGAAGCAGAGTATGGTAACTTAATCTCCCAGAATAAAACACTTTCACACTCTACCAAGAAAATTCTAGAGTTCTGGACTACACTCTCCCCATCATTTTTGTCAATACTATGATTTTTGGAAACTCTTCAAAAAGAAAGTGAATCACTTTGCTGTAAAAGCTTACCCCCTGCTCCATGGCGGCCTCACAGTGCTGGCTAACTCCTGCTCCATGGAGGCCTCACAGTGCTGGCTAACTCCTGCTCTATGGCGGCCTCACAGTGCTGGCTAACTCCTGCACCATGGTGGCCTCACAGTGCTGACTATAGGGAACACTTCCCTCAGTGCCTGGGCATGTTTGCATCATGAGTTTCTTGAAACCTTGAGATGCATAATTTGTTCTCCTAACTCCAGTGTTTCTCTTCTCTTTTCCTTGTACTCCCTTTCATTTACCTCTCTTCTCAATCCCCTAAATATATAAGGAAAATTAACTTGCTTATGGCAAAGGTGAATAGGGAAAGTTTTATATATATATATATATATGTTTCAACAAGAAGTCAAATGTACTGACATTGTTTCCCAAGCTACTCAGAAGCTTGGGAATACTAAAACTACTAAATACTAATACTGAATACTAAAATAAATTAGTTTCCTTCATTACATATAAGTTCACTCCAAATATAATTACTGAAAAATAAACTGAGGGAAGCCAAAGAGTGGTAAAACATTATTGATTTGTGGTACTTGTAAGGTCTTCTGCCAACTCCAATTTTTATCCACTTGCAACAACAAAAATGTCTAAATCTTAAAGGCAATGAATAAAAAAAGTGTCCATCTTCAGTTACTGTTAATCCATGGCTTAACAATGAAATATTTTTCTAATTTATTTATTTATTCACTTTACATCCTGATCGCCATCCCCACATCTCCTCCCAGTTCCCTCCCCTAACACCTTCTCCTGAGAAGAAGAGCCCCCATATCAACAATTTAAAAGCAATCTGAAGAGAGTCTCCTACTCAAACATTCAGGATTAGAAAGAAAAGGCAAAGTACATTTATTTTGAACTTATATCACTGTTGTTTCTTGTTCTTTTGTTATTATTTTTGCTAAGATTTCAAACACTATATTTAGTAAGACTGTCAAGAATGGATAAAAGGAAATGATGATGTTGGTATATCTGGATTTTTCATATAAACATTACATTGCTATATAACAAATTGATACCAAATGCACAGATCAGGAGACTTGGGACAATTTACACAGAGTCTCAAAAGGTGGACATCAGGGAATCAAATCCAGACAGCACACTGCAGGAGGAAGAAGGCAAACTCAGACCTACAGACCTCCATGCCACCCACAGACTTGACCTCCTGGCACATGGCACAGGGGGCGTTATAGACATCAGCTTGCCTCAGTGCCCCACAGCCCACCAGCGATGTGGCCAGCCTACAGCAAGAGGGACCACAGTGTGGAAGTATATGGTTTTCACATGAGAGAGAAAGTGGAGCAGCTTGAGCATTGTGAAGAGAGATGAAACTAGAGAATCGTCAGCAGAATGACAAACCCCACCACCTGTGTCCGTGGTGGGGTGCCCTCGCCCCTCACTGGATGTGGGGCTCTGGAGAGCTAGCCCCATCTCTCATTTGTGGCAGCACTTGGATGAGAGGACTCTGTTGCTCTTCCAGGCTCTGTCCCTAGTAGGAGGGGTGTGTGGGTGTGAGCTGGTCTCAAAGGCATGAGTGTGAGAGAGCTGACTCTGCCACCCCGCCACTTGGTTGCTGTAGGATGGCTTATATACAGAGGTAGTTTGCTTTCCTCCCACTTCTCCCCACCTCTGGCAGTCGGGAAAGCTGCACACAGGAGAGTCAGCTGCTTAGGGGAGATATCTCTGCCTATAGCCAGCTGCAATACTTAAGGGAGCAGACCCTACTCCTCACCGGGACCTCACAACCAAGCTGACCCTGGGGAAGTGGGGGTGAAGAGGGGCACCAGTGAGTGAACCCCAACAGCAAGAGCACAAGAAAGGGGAGAGCTGACCCTACAACTCATCTGCTGTGAGATGGCCTGTGTGCAGGAGGTAACACCTTTCCCTCTTACGCCTCACCAGCTTCAACAGTCAGTCAAGCTGGCCCCATCATCATGAGAGAAGAAGAGCTGGCCCTGCCCCTCACAGGCTGCAGCACTTGGGTGAGTGGACCCTGTACCTCACCAAGCAGTACAATAGAGCTGGCCCTGGTGGAAGGGCTACAGGTTAGTCAGCCCCAAAGGGTGAGAGTGAGGGAGAGCTAGCCTGCCACTTATTTGGTGTGAGGTGGTGTAGGTACAGGGATGATACCTCCCCCCACCTCCTCCCACCATCTGCTGAAGCCCTGAGAGCTGGCCATGGGGTCATTAAAGTGGGAGAGCTAGCCCTGCTCCCTCACTGGCTGTAGCACTCAGGAGAGCAGGTTCTGAGCTTTGCCTGGGCAACAGAGTGGAGCTGGTTCTGGAGACATGGGTGCAGGTGAGCCAGCCCAAGGGCATGAGAGCAGTAGAAGAGCTGACTCTGCCTCCTGCTGATGGCAGCATTGTAGAGCAGTATAGGAAAGCTTGCCCTGCTAGTGTGGATAAGGGGGAGCCAGTGGGCTAACCAGCTCAGTTGACATCCAGGTCCAGATCCAAGGCTCTGAATTGACCTACCTCCAATTCTATATCACCTGCCAATGGTTCAGATATGTGAAAGGGCCAGTCCTACTGTTCCAAAGCTGCAGGACCTTCATGACACAGGGAAACACAGGAGAACTTGGAGGCATCCCAATAAGGATCAAATGTTGATAGTGTCACAGAAGGCAAAGATCTTGAACCAGACTAATGACTCATTGAAATGAATATTTGTAAGTGAAGACATCTGGACAGAGAGAGATATACTGTAGGACTTACTGTGACACACTACAACTTCTATAATGAGATATTTTCTATGCATTTTTATTGTTGCTGTGCACATGTGTGCGCATGTGCATGTGTGAGTGTGTGCATGTCTGTGTGTGTGTGTGTGTATTTTGGTGTGGAGGTTGCAAGGATGAAAGGTAAATATGAGCAGAACTTGAGTGAATGAAGTGAAATCCACAAAGAAGAATCAACAAGAAGTTATATAAATGTAAATAAACCTATATGTGCATCTGTGAGGGAGTGGCTAGATTAGGTAAATTGAACTAGAAGACTTAACATAAAGGTGGGTGGTACCACTCCATTGGCTGGGAGTTCAGCATTAAATGCACATACAGAAGCAGATTTCACAACCATTCAGTGCTCTCTACTTCCCAGAAATAGCTGGAATCAGCTGCCTCCTGACCCTGAGATCATGTTTTCCTCATCCCTATGATGATGGAATGTATATGACCTGAACTCTATGTCAAAATAAACCTTGTTCCTTAACTTCCTTTTGACAGGATTTTGTCATGACAAGAGAAGTAACTACTGCAGTCAATTTTTAGTAACATAGATTTTTTAAAAAGTCAAAACTATGTAACAAAAAAATAATTTAAAAGTTATCTGACTCAAATCTAAAAGTTATGGACAGTATAGCTGTTCCTTATTCTTTGACAATCACAACAGGCCATAAGAAGACTGGCATTGCCTTGAGAAAAAGAGGACTCTAATCAGCAGGCACATATGATTAAAATCAGACCCATTATAGAAAGGGGTGCTCACAGTAGACAAACGATATGACATGCTCATCAGCCCAAGCAACCTGAGCAATCACAGCGTCCCTTCTCTCCGAGTCCATAAAGAAACCACAAACCAACCACAGCCCTTGAATGTCTTCATTACGTGCCCTGCCACTCATATGCAGTATATTCAGATCTTTTATATTTCTTTGTTTTAAATAAAGTTTTCTTGAAATTTTTGCAAAATGTGAGTGGGTAGCACATCAGACCAGTAAAGCACAGTAAAGATGAGAGGTTGACAATCACAGAGAGAGTTGAAAGACACAAGAAGGAGAAAACTGGAAGAAAATGAAAACAAAATAGACAAGTGCTAGTGTCAGACTCCTGAGAATAAGATCCATGTGCTTGGTGAGAAGTTCAGAATGCAGAAGGCTAAGGACCATGAGCAGAACATTGCAGAAGAAGCCAATATATAAACTCACCCCTTATTATTAAGAAAAAATCAAAAAAACCCAAACAAACAAACAAACAAAAAAATACAAGAAGAGTCATAAACTGAATTTCAGCAATTTTGGCTCTGATGTTCCCTATTCCATCATGCCAGATGCTTAGTAGAACTAATTAGTTTGAAAACAATGGTCAACTAACCAGGTACAGACTGGGTGCTAGCAAATCTATTCTGTCAAGATAATTGATCGCTGCACATTGAAACTCTGTCATCAGCAATAGAGACTAAGAGCTGAAACGGGAGATGAAGAAAAGCTAAATGTGAAGGAAAACTTTTAGTGTGGTCCCTCTGGCTATAGTTTCAAAATACCATTGACACACTGTCAGTAAGTGGGAGAAAAACTGCAAAGAGAACATAACTGAAGTTCCAAGGGAAATATCATTTTAGATAGTTCGTCTTCCAAATGATGTTTACAGTGGTCATTTGAACAGCAACTTTTATTTCCATTGTGATTACTAATGTATCTGAGTCATTATACATTTCCCTCTAAGGCTATGAGTAAAAGGTCAGTAGGGAAATAAATTACTCTGATAAATGAAGACCTATGTCCAGGGCTTTAGAGAAGAATTCTATGAAGCATGAGCCTTCATGACCACCCAGAACCCTGTTGAGTATTAATAGACTGAAAACACATTGACCAACCAGACATCCATTTTGTGCTCAGAGGAGTGTTCTGTGAGAGTAACCTCAGGTCGGCCACTAGACCAGAAGCAAAATTCTACATTCCTTGATTCTTTATCTCTCCTTCAAATTGTAACATTTTTCTATCACATTTCTACCAACAGTTGCAAGAATTTGAAAATTTAAGGGCATGTTGTTTTCTTTAAATACTAGGTCTGAGACCCACTATGGTGGGAAAGGCAGCATGTCTTGCTGGTATGTCAGCCCCAACACAAGCTTCTCGATGACATAATTCTTGGCTACAGTCAACAATATAAAACACAATAGTTAAGAATACAAACTTAAGATCCTTGAAGAAGAGTGCCTAGCACAGATGGACATCCCCACCCAAGTGAGTCAACATGGGAGAAAAGTGAAGGATGGTTTTCTATCAGATTAAATGACTGTGGCAGCTAAATGTAAAGCAGTGTATTAGATAGTCTACAAATATGTCCCTCTGTGCTGAGCCTCTTATTAATGTCATTACCACAATTCGCTTTTCACACACACACAGCCTGGAAATGTGTCTCCAGAAATTCACATGTTAGAGTCATAGCCATAGTTTCTTAAAACTTGATCCCATTTGTAGTAGTTAAGATTGCTGTGTATGTAATTAGTTATGATAAAGACATACTCGTATGAGGTGGGCTAATATCCAATATAGCCAGTTGGTGTCTGTCAAGGGGTGGAATTTGAATACACATATGAAGATAAAATTTACAAAAATGGTTAGTCCCTAGGAGCTCTGGGGGTACTGGTTAGTTCATATTGTTGTTCCTCCTATGGGGCTGCAAACCCCTTCAGCTCCTTGGGATCTTTCTCTAGTTTCATCATTGGGGACCCTCTGCTGAGTCCAATGGATGGCTGTAAGCATCCACTTCTGTATTTGTCAGGCACTGGCAGAGGCTCTCAGGAGACAGCTATATCAGGCTCCTGTCAGCAAGTACTTGTTGGCATCCACAATAGTGTCTGGGTTTGGTTGTTGTATATTGGGATGGATCCCCAGGTGGCACAGTCTCTAAGTGGTCATTCCTTCAGTCTCTGCTCTACACTTTGTCTCTAACTCCTTTTATGGGTATTTTGTTCCCCCTTCTAAGAAGGATCAAAGTATCCACACTTTGGTCTCCCTTCTTGAGTTTCTTGTGGTTTGTGGATTGTATTCTTGGATATTCCAAACTTCAGGACTAACATCCACTTATCAGTGAGTACATACCATGTGTGTTCTTTTGTGATTGGGTTACCTCACTCAGGATGGTATTCTCCATACCCACCCATTTCCCTAAGAATTTCATAAATTCATTGTTTTTAATAGCTGAGTAGTATTCCATTGTGTACATTTTCTGTATCCATTCTTCTGTTGAGGGACATCTGGGTTCTTTCCAGCTTCTGGCTATTATAAATAAGGCTGCTATGAACATAGTGGAACATATGTCCTTATTACACGTTGGAGCATCTTCTGGGTATATGCCCAGAAGTGGTATTGCTGGGTCCTTTGGTAGTACTATGTCCAGTTTTCTAAAAGGAACAGACAAACTGATTTCCAGAGTGGTTGTACGAGCTTGCAGTCCAGCAATGAAGGAGTGTTCCTCTTTCTCCACAGCCTTGCCAGCATCTGCTGTCACCTGAGTTTTTGATCTTAGCCATTCTGACCAGTGACAGGAAAGAATAATCAAACTCTACAAATTCAAATTCAGAATGTTCTTGAGTGCTATGCTGATATGAGATTTTAGCACCAATTTAATATGGTAATGATATATATATCATTACTATATATATATATATATATATATATATATATATATATATATCCCCACTTACCTGCACAAAGGAAATTTTGTAGCAATATGTCTACCTGTTGACCTACTGACTTAGATATGTATGTATACACATTTGACTATTGAAAACAGATTAACAACAGTCTAAAGAGTGGACCAGAAAAATAACCAGGAATACCATCAAAAGACACAGAAAATTTAAGAGGCAGAACCCAATGACTTAATCTGGAATTTGGCCCAAATGCTTGGCTTAACTGGCTAACTCTTTCAAAAACATATATACACACACACAACATACACACACACACACACACACACACACACACGGAACATCTCTCTCTCTCTCTCTCTCTCTCTCTCTCTCTCTCTCTCTCTCTCTCCCCCCTCCTCTCTTTCTTACACATGGAACTGTTTGAGCCTAGAGTGTGTTATGTTCTGATGCGACCCGCTGTTCTAACACATCAGTTTCTGTCAAAGATAAGTAGGTCCCTGGGGTTAGCTGGCCAGCCAATCTGGCTGACTTAGGTAAGGTAAGAAGGGACTGAAGGAGACACCTGATATTGATATCAGGCCTCCACATGCACAAATGCACACATGTACATGTGCACCATGCTCCTATCCACACATAAAAAGAAAATATTTTTCCTGGGCTGGCAAGATGGCTCAGTGGGTAAGAGCTCTGACTGTTCTTTGGAAGTTCAAATCCCAGCAACCACATGGTGGCTATATATACATACATATATATATATATATATATATATATATATATATATATATATATATATACTATCTCTTTGGGAGGGTTATGTTTATGCTTTAGACACCCTACTGTCAGAACAGTGAGGAAGATCATAGTAGGGATTAGGACAAGCAACCAGGAGACCCTCACCACCATGTCATGATAATAATCTCATGAATTGTGGTGATGGTTGGAAGAAAACAATTAGGAGGTTGAATGAACACTTGAGACATACAGGCTATAGAACAAGAAAAAGTCTGCAAAGGCCAGACTCCTGGTTTGGATAGCTGAGGTTTGTAGCATTATCAGCAAGATTAGGACATGCATGTATTGCTCATCAGGTATTATGCATTTTGCCAACTGGGCTTTGTCCCCAGGGATATTCACTAGCAAACCTACCAGGCTCCAGTTCCACACCCTGGCCTTTATTCAATTAAATGGGTCAGAAAACAGAGCAAAGAAGCATGAATGAGGGAAAAAGACAGGGAAGAGAGAGACTTGAGGGAGTGGGAGAGAAATGGGGCAAAAGATCATGGTAATCAGAATCTGTTATATGCGTGAATGGAATTTTCAAAAATGAATTTAATTAAAAAATATTTTTCAAAATGTAACAATTCATTCCCTTGCTTTTAACTGTGAACTAGACATAATGACTCTTTCATGCACAAACAGAATGCCACGGACAGCCTCAGGCTAAATTAGAGAAGAAAATTCAATTTCAACCTAATTCTTTCTTTGGAAATCAATCCTTAAAACATAGCAACCACACTGCAAAAGGACTACACAACCCAATGGAAAGACCATATATCAACCACAGATTCCTACAGAAGTCCCAGCCAAAGTCAGCATCACATGCCAGGCACACCAGTGAGCCAGCCATCAGCTACTTCAATACCCAGACTGGGGTGACCCTATAGATGCTAACTGGAGTAGTGACATTTATATCCAAAACCCTCCCCTAGATTGCAGAAATTTGAGTATACTAAAAGCCACAAAGTTTTGTGAGTGATTAGTTATTTGACAACAGGTTATTGAAAAATAAGGAGGACCAAAGACTCCCCACTTAACTGCACAAAGGAAATTTTGTAGCAATATGTCTACCTGTTGACCTGCTGACTTGAATATGTATGTATACACATTTGACTACTGAAAAACAGATTAACAACAGTCTAAAGAGTGGACCAGAAAAATAACCAGGAATACCATCAAAAGACACAGAAAATTTAAGAGGCAGAACCCAATGACCTAATCTGGAATTTGGCCCAAATGCTTGGCTTAACTGGCTAACTCTTTCAAAATCATTGCCATGGGACTTTTAATGAGTAGCCTAGATCAGGACTGCACAGCCACCTCTATGTGAAATGGAACACCATTACAAATGACTAGCCAAGTGTATTTTTAACTAGAAAGTTTAGCTTGTAATTCATTTTGCTCAGAGTACTTTTTAATACAAATATAAACCATATAAATTGGCTTCCAATGGTGTAAATAACTACAGGTCAATTAACATAGTTCATTTTACATTCATTTTGAAGTACAAGATCAGATGAACTCTTACCTTGTTTTGGAAAACAATATCTGTGTCAATTGATCTGAATGTGCGGTTGAGAAAACTTTGACTACGGCAATATTTGCGTGACTCCAGAAATAATGCTGAGGGGAAAAAGGAAAGAGAGACTGGTCTAAGGTTATTCAGTAAGGTGGGTATGAGAAGAGAGGGGGCTGGGTACTGATGCGTGTGTATAAGCAAAATTAGAGGGGAAAACTTGAAGCACAACAGAAGAAGAAAGCCATGCTTCTTTACAGAGGCATTTGTTTTCCCCAAACTACATGCTCTGGAGACTCTGACCCACTTATGCTGTGTTCAACTTGTCATTCTCTTCCAAAATACCATAAATGGGCCATTGGAGGTATTATTTTCCTAGCATGTCCTCTGTGGAATGTTGTGGGATGAATACAAATAGGCATGGAATCAACAGAACCTAGACTCAGAAGTCAAGTCTACCTTTAGTGAATAATAGAAGAATGTGGTTTTTGTTCTTTGTGACCATATATTTCAACAGCTCAAAAATGGAGATAGAGTGTCTACCTATGTTAATTTGTAGTTCAAGGAAGGTAATCTATGTAAAGTAGTTACCACAAAACCATAGGCATGAAAGGCTAGTTCAGTATTGTCAGTTCCCCCAGAGCACCTAACTCTCCTCTGGATAACACTACTTGGTAGTTCTGAAGCAGCACTCCTCTGCCCACGAGGCCTTGGTTGAGCCCCCAAGCACATTTTAGTTGCTCTCTTAATCTGCATTAGCACTTTAACCATGTACTCTTGGATTAGTATCGTTATATGGCTATCTACCTCTTGGGGACATGGGACTTTATTAATTCCTCATGTGTTTTGTACCTTCGTGATGATAGTCTGGGAATTGTTGTTTTGTAATAAAGCCATCCATAAACATGCCATTTATAAAAATTAGTAAGTGCTACTTGAGCAGATCGAAATGCAGACCCCTTCAGTGTTTGGAAATGATTTCAACTATGATGTAGAGGCCATCTCTCTCCCTCATCTGGTTCCCACTTGCCCAGCTGTCACTGTGTTTGATTTATGGACATGCCCTGCTCTTCCCTATGAGCTTGCTTCTCATGTTCTCTTAAATCAGTTTGTTTTTATGAAACTCTACCTTACTGATGAAATATGACCAATGTGTTACTCTAAGTACTACAGAAACTTATGAAACAGCAAAATATATACTACTCAAAGGGACAACAGCAACTGCTGTGACATTTTTCTGTATAAACATACATTTCTCTCCTAGGTAAACTATTACATTCAAAAAAAAAAAAAAAAAAAAAAAAAAAGATAAGTGCTGAGAGTTGGAGAAATAGTCTTTCCTAAGAAAGAGCCCCCAGTGGTTATCTAATATCCAAGTGGTCAGCCTTGAAATCATATACATACAAATGACATTATACAGATTGATCATGTTGTATTCATATATTTAGAATGGTTTAATTCAGTACATTGCATGCATCGAGAGATTCATCCAGTTCTTTTGGATTTTCCCATTTCATGGAATGTAGTTTTTCTTAAAGCATGTTCTTACGATTTTCTGAATCTCATTTGTACTTGTAATTTCTCCCCCTTTTCTTTCAAATTTTATTAATTTTTGTCTCCTGTTTCTTTGTTTTGATTCATTTCGCTAGGGTTTTCCAACCTTGTTTGTTTTTTTAAAAGAAACAAGCCTTTGTTTCATTGAGTCTTCGGTTGTTTTGGTGGTGGTGTTCTTGCTGTTGCTTCTTTCTAATTCAGTTCATTTCAGGCCTAGTTAGTTATCTTTTCTAAAACACTGTTTTTACATGACTTGTCTTCCTTTTTCCAAGGACTTCAAGTAAATTGTTACAGTAATGAGTGGAGAGCTCTCAATTTGATGTAGTTACCTAACCGCTGTGATCCCTCCTCTTAGGACTGCCCTAGTTGCATACCATAGATTTTGGAATATGCTTTTATTTTCATTCTGCTGATTTTTTAATTTCCTTCTTAAATTCTGTAGATTTCCTTCCCAATTACCTCAGTGACCCGATTATTATTCAATAATGTGTTGTTAGTCTCCATGAGTTCATGTCCTTTTTGTAGTTTAAATTTCTATTGATATGCAGTTTTATTTCATTTTCAACAGTTAAAAATATTGGATGGCATTTATATTTTCTTATACTTGTTGAGACTTGCATTGAGTCCTAATATGTGATCACTTTTGGTGAAATTCCATGGGCTGGTAAAAAGAATTTATATTGTTTAGTGTTAGTGTGAGGTGTTCTATAGAAGTATGGTATACGTCCATTTGATTTATGATATCATTTAACTCCAGTATTTCAGTGTTTGGTCCAGATGACCTGTCTAATGGTAAAGCAGGGTGTCATCATTCTGTTGGCTTAATCTGTGGTTTCATATCTATTAGTTTGCCTTTTATACACTTGGGTATATGTATCCTTAGTGTGTATATGTGTATAACTATAATATCTTGGTAGATTGTTCTTTTGATGATTATGAAGTGATTTTCCTTATCTTTTCTGATTATTTTTGGTTTTATGCCTGTTTTTGCAGATATTAGAATACTCTGAGACTCTACCAGCTCCTGGTGCTGACAGGTAAAGCATTCCTGGAACCTAAGCTGAATCACCAGTCCATCCATCCACAGTTCCCCTAGCTCCTGATAAGCATTCTAGAGAATGTTACCCACACCTCTGCTAAGCCAGCTAAACTCCAGAGGCACAAGTCCCACAGAAGTAACAAAACAAGAAAATCTAGCACAGCATGTCTCCTCCATAAGTCACTATTTGTTACTTTTACTAGTATGATAGGATATTATGCCTAAGACATTGATTATTATATTTAATAATTTTGCTCTATACAAAAACCTAATCACAAGTAGCCTTTTCAAATTACTTTTATTCCTTTATTTTCAAAAAGCACTGTTTTAACTTATACTTTTAAATTTTATAGATATGTACAACGTAATTTGATCTCATCCAACCCTTCCACATCCAGCCAACTCCCGACTCAATGTTTTACCCATCTCCCTCCTGATTTTATATCATTTTGTTATTTTAATGTGCCCAGATCAAATTAGTGCAGATAATATAGCAGACCATATTCCCAAAGAAAAAAATGATGGTTCAGAAACCATCAGCTGCCAATAGCTCCTCAGCTGGGCATGGGGCTTATGATCTTCTCCTGGTCCATTCTAGAATTGGAAATGGCTTGATCTTGTGTATGTCTCAGGGTGGCAACTACAGATACGGTGAGTTTGTGTGCTCATCAGTAATGCTTCATCCAGGACTCAGCACTTCACAGATCTCTTCCCCATCTTCTTGCCCTTACATTCTTGCTGCCCATTCTTCTGAGATGCTCCCTGACACATGGCTTGGAATAGATTGATATAGATGGCCTGTCTATATTGAGCACTCATTGTCACTTAATCTAAGCTCTTTGAACAATTATGAGTCTCTGCTTCAACTGCTACCTATTAAAAAAAAATAAAGTTCTCTGATCAAGGTTCATGGCATCATATATCTATAATTATTAAGGAGGTAGCTTGACTCCGTACCATTTATTAAGACATCAGTGTATTTTGCCCTATGACCAGTTATCTCTTCAGTTAAGGGTTGATGACCAAGTTTACAGTACCAGACATAAGTGTGTCCTATGGACTAGGTCTTAAGTGCAATCAGAAAGTAGTTGGTTACCCTCAGCAATCATTAGTGTACTAGTGGGTACAACTTGTCTGGCAGCTTGATAGTGTAGCACAAGGTAAGACTTTTGGAATGTTCTTCCTCCACAGCCTAAATATGATTTACCAGCATTAGAAAGCTCACAGCTTCCGGGTCAGTTTGAGATTGATCTCTCAATGTGCTGCAATCAACATGTGTGTTTTCTTCAGTAATAAGGTGCCACTATGTTATTTTGTAGTTATGGTGAGTAGCCAAGGTTAATGACAATAGGGCTATGTTGTTTTGGAATTGCTGGGGCCTCTCTAATCAAAAAAAATATATATAAATAAAAATTAGGTAGCTTTCCTATGCCTACCACTGATATCTTCATTAAATAAGATCTATCTCTGGGAGCAATATTGTCCATCCACACAGGATTCTCTGAGTAAGCTCCATGTTAGGATACAATAGTTTTAATTAGCTCACAGACTAATGGATTTCCATACTGTTTCCATATACATCCATAGGTTTGATTAGCCTGCTCTCTACCCCTGCTTTCCTCTAACCCTCCATCCCCATCCTCATTTGAATCATTAACCTGGACAGGTCTTCCCCTGTTCTTTCATGTCAACTATGTGTCCTATGATCTCCTCTAAGTATTTTTTACTTGTGTTGCAAGATTATGTGTTTCTAAGTAGCTTTTTTATACTGTATACTTCAAAACTTATCTATTTGTATTTGTTATAAGATTATGTCACACAACAAAAAAAAAATCCTCTAAACCAAAATAATCCAATTTTCAGATTTAGAAACAAAAGATAGTTTGTTTATGCACTGGAGTCAAGCCTCACCTGGTCCACTGATGCTTTATTCCGTTCAGACTACTAGGATATATCAATGAGCTGATGATATCACTCAGTTGTCTAGCAATTCATTATACCCTAGGTTTGATTTCCAGCACCACATAAGATAAGATAAGTACTTATGGTAAATGCTTGAAATCTCAGTACTCAGGAGCTGAGCTAAGACCAGAAATTCAAAGTTATTCTCTGCTTTATACTAAATCTGAGGACACATGGGATAAATGAGGTCTTTTTAAAAGACTGACAAAAGGCAAATGGATAGAACTAGGAAATATCATCCTGAGTGAGATAACTGAGACCCATAAGGACATACATAATGTGTATTCACTGATAAGTAGATATTATCCATAAAGTACAGAATATCCATGATACACCCCATGGATCCAAAGAAGTTAAGGAAAAAGAAAGGTCCAAGTAAGGATTCTTGAATCTCACTTAGAAGGAGGAACAAAATAGTCATGAGTGGAAGAGGGAGGAAGGGATCTGGGTAGGAGAGGGATAGGAAGGAGAATAGGAGGTCAAGATCAGGTCAGGGGAGAGAGACAGGAGAGAGAGCCAGAGGGCCAGGAGAATAGATGGAAATCTGCAACTGCTGAGGTTGCAGGTGTGAGGGGTGTGTCTAGGAAGTCCCAGAGACCTAGAATGGGTAAGGTTCCCAGGAGTCAACACAGGTGACCTTAGCCAAGATTTCTAAAGCTGGGGGAAATGGAACCTGAAAGGGCCACCTCCTATAGCCAGGCAGACCCCCGGTGGAGGGATAAGGATACCAACCCACCCACAAAACCTTTGACCCAAATTTTGCCCTATCTAAAAGAAGTGCAGAGACTCTGCTCCAAAGATGGAGCAGAGACTGGAGGAATGGGCAACCAATGACTGGCCCAACTTGAAACCCATCTAATGGGCAAGCACCAATCTCTGACACTATTGAAGATACTCTGTTACGTCTTCAGACAGGAACTTAGCATAACTGACCTCTAAGAGGCTCTACACAGTAGCTGATTGAAACAGATGCAGATACATGCAGCCAAACATTGGACAGAAGTCAGGGACTCTTAGGGAAGATTTTAGGGAAGGATTGAAGGTCCTGAAGGGAATAGGCACCCCACAGGAAAACCAACAGAAGTTACTAATCTGGACCCCTGAGAGCTCTCAGAAACTGAGCCAGAAACCTAAGAGAATACACAGGCTGGACATAGCCACCCTCCTCCCACACATCTGTAGCAGATGTGCAGCTCAATCTCCATATGGGTTCCCCAACAACTAGAGTGGAGGCTCTCCCCTAAAGCTATAGTCTGACTGTGGAATCTGTTTCCCAACTAAGCTGCCTCAGTGGGACAGATGTTCCTAATCCTGCAGAGACTTGATGGACCAAGGTGAGGGGATACCCAGAAGAGCCCCACCCCTCAGAGGAAAAGGGGGTGGGGATGGGAGAGGGATTCTGTGAGGAGGGGCCCACAGGGGAGGGGAGAGTCACGTTTGAGATGCAAATAAATAAATAAAAACTTTAAGAAAGACTACAAAAATACCATACAAACTTATTCCTCAGTGTTCTAAAAGGTGTTAGAAATAAAGCATGCAAGTTCCAGCAGATTTAACATTTAATGAAGTTTAATTTGAGTAATTTGTCTTACTATGCTCATGATCTAGTCATCCCTTCACACAACACTATTACTGTCACCTTAGAGATTAGGATTTCAACATAAATTTGGAAAAACAAATATTTGAATCATAGTAATGAATCTCTGAGGATTAAGTGTTTGGGTCCATTTATATCAAGTGTAGATATTTTTTCTCTGGTACCATCCTAGGCCACTGCTATGAGTTGCATCTGGTAAGAAATTTCTAATAAGAAAATTCAAAAACCCAGACCTCCCTGAAAAAGAAGAGCAAAACAGAACAACTTTTATGCAAATACAAAATGTTAGAGTTCTTTTATTTTATTAGATATTTTCTTTATTTACATGTCATATGATTTCACCTTTCCCAGTTTCCCCTCCCCCAAAAAACAAAAACAACAAGAACAAACCGCTGTTACTTCCCTGCTCCTCCTGCTTGCCACCCCACCCTCTATTGTTCTGGCAGCATGTGTATAGCAGAGGATTGCAAAGTTGATCATCAATAGGAGGAGAGGCCCTCGGCCCTGTGAAGGTTCTGTGCCCCAGTGTAGGGGAATGCCAGGGCCAATGTTAGAGTTCTTATAGCAACATTCAGTGATCAGTTGCCCCAGGAATTTTCTGTTCATAAAAATAATATATGAGACTATCAGTGTTTTTCTTAAGATGGGTTAATGCAAGAACTTTATAACCTTTCAGAAACTGTCAATAGAATTTACAGCTATGCAAATTAGGCATCCCCAATATATTGGTGAATGCCTTGAGTATTGTTGTTCCTTTTGGCAAGCGCAATTCCCATAAATACAGTCAACTGCATACTGTCAGCAAGTAGCGCTCCCAGGATCATAAGAAATGAATGCTTCCTGTATTGAAGTGGCTTTCTGTACACCATGGACTGTTATAAGAAAGAGCTTAAAAGAGAAATACATGTGTTTTCAATATGGTAGCAAAATATCAAGGATAGGGAGAGGGTATTTATGTTGTACACTCAAGTCAATTGTCAAAGAGATTTAGGAGAATTACTAGGCGGAAATGGTGAGCAGGCTGAATCTTATTACCTGCTTCAAGAAGTAAACAGTAAAGAAAAAAAAACTGGTCTAAATCTAAGACCAGTCCAAGTAGCTGAACATGAGGTTGGCACAGAATTCCCATGCATGCGATAGTGTGCTAATGATGTTAATCAGAGAGTGTTAATCAGAGAGTGAGGTCTGCCTTTGCATCATATCTGTGCCTCAGCTTTAACACATGTATATGTCATGGGAAAATCAGAGCTTTTGGCTGTGATACTGCAGTCTCAGCTAGAAATTATTAAAAATAGATAGTTACAATGATCTTTGGATAAGCATTATTTTCTAGATAGAGGGTAGATTTTCATTTCCTTCTGTAAAATTGCTTGAGGTTGAAAGACATGGAATTACGAGCAATTTTTGCTTGCTCTTGTGTGATTTTCTATCTCTGTAAATTCAGTGATTAAATTAATGTCCATATGCAGATGCATGAAGTATGATGGGGCAATAAAACGGTGTTACTTTTTACTTTCTGCTATTTCACCACAAAAGGTTCTATTCTGAGACCAAGTGCTACCAAAATTTTGTTTCCTTTACATATGTTTACCACGCATAACATATGAAATACATATTGAGTAAAACGTACAGCAGTTCTACTTTACTCACGACTTTACCTTTATTATCTTAAGCCAATCACAAATAAACCACCGTCTGAAAACAATAAGTGGAAAATTTCACAAATAACTAATTCATGACATTAGATTTGTATGCTTTTGGAGAATTGTGATACCATCCTGTGCTGTCCAAACCCTCCTGCCTTGGCCATGAATACCCTACTGTTGAGGGTATACGAGCTTTATAGGCTACCTATCAGATGCCTGTCACAATACCCCAGTTCTCCATCCATGAAGCTCATATATTATTTAATATGTCAGAAAGTTGAGCAGTGACACAAGAAATTATATATCAATCATTTTGTTTTATAGATAGTTATTATTAATTTTATGGATATTAATTTAAAAATTAAACTTTATCATAGGTATATCCTTGAAGATAAAGACATAGTTTATGTTTCAAGTGTCATTTGGAGTTCTGGCATATGTTCCCCCATGGAAAAGTGATAACGTCTTCATATATTATATATTTTATACTTTTATATTCTATAACTCTATACAATATGTCCTATCACCAAGCAAATTACATGCTGTTATGTTTGTTAGAAGTTATTTGTAATTCAATTTTATTATTTCATTTTACTCAATCACTTTGCTTACATCAATAACATCCCTTACAGGTTTCAATATCTCAAATTGGTTACATATATCTACATACATACATACATAAATACATACATACATACATACATATGCATATAATAAATTAGATGAATGAGTTTGCTTCTATTGGAAAATAAAATTTTAGGTTGGATGTATTGAAATTTTGATTTCTCTAATATAAACAAAAGCTCACTACATAAAAATAAATCAAGTCTCCCCCTTAAAATGCTGCAAGATAAATCTTTGGCAGTGATGTTTTAATGCTGCGCAGCCACCAAATTATACAGGACTCTGCTGGATGAGGCAAAGTACTTGGAACATTTAAATAAATCAGGGTCAGTGTGACCCTTTAAGTCCTCAGTTCTGTGGAAAGGGGCTAGGAAGGTTTTTGAGAAAGCCAGGCAAAGGACTATAAACAAAAAGAGAAATAGATTATTTCAAAACTGAATTTAGACCAGTTAGACTGCAGAAGATCACATGTGGCTTAGAAAACATGTAAAAGAAGACCTTGTCAGCTCAGCTTATGGTGGTTTCATTAAGTAATTAAAATGACTTACGAGAGATGCTTAACAATGACCTTTCCAATGTAATCCCTCCATATTACCCACTATTATTTTTTTTACTTTTCCCTGAAGTTAAAAGTAGTTCAAAAGCATCCAAGGTCTCATTGGTGACTGATTACTCAAGAAACCCAGGGCTCTTTGTCGTGTGAACAAAACTTGCTTCCGCATCATTGTGAAAATAGGGGAAAATGAAGAATATTGAGTAGTAAAAATCCAGGGGAAATGAAAACAAACAGAATCCTTCCCTGGACACAGTGTTTGGCTCATCCTGAATAAGGTTGAATATGAGGAAGACACTGGGTTAAATGAGAAGAGAGTGTAAAGTTTTCAGAACTTGAATAGTTTGTTTCAATTTGGATCTAAGCAAGTGTCCTTCTGGATCTCATGTTTGGAACATTTGGTCTCCAGTTGCTGGCACTATTTCTGGAGTGTATGTAATCTTTCCAGGCCATGTACTGCTTTCTCCTCTGCTTCACCTTCCCATCTATGATGGATTGCAGCTCTCTGAAGTCATACAGCAAAATTCCCCTTTCCACCCTGAAGTCTGTTGGGTATTTTGGTCACAGTTATTTATATAGAACTTGTACATTACTAAAAAGGGAATCATTTTTTGCTCTATTGTATGTAGGAAAGTGGTAACTTGTGCCAGATTTTTAATAAGCATGACAAAAAATTAAAATCAATGGGCTATTAGCTGTAAATAGCATTACATAAATGTGAAAAAAACAAACTTTCATTGTGCTATATAAACACAAAAAAATTGTACATTTGAATGTGGTGGCTGAAAGCAGAGAAGGTAATCAGGATATTGCTCTTCATATCTCTGATGTTACTGCCCACTATGTTTACATTTAATAACACATCTCCCAGGGCAGAAACTTACAATGTTGTTACCTATTGAAAACTTCCTTTTACTTCTTCTATCCTAAACAAGAGAGTCCCATTATCCTCCATAAAGATGATTAAATTCTGACAGATAAGGCAAGGAGAATCCAGCACCAAATCCCAAGGGGATGTACTTTTTCAACTTCTAAGAGAAAAAGAAATATTCAGGAATGTGTCCTGGTACTGTTTTGGATCAGAGGATCAAGATGAGGCCAGGGTAGAATAAACATTCACTATGTCAAGGTACCGTAAGATACAAATGATGAAGTACATTTAATACATGAACAAAATGCAGATCCTGTCTACAAACAGGCCTGTGGTTCACTGTTTGCACAGGAGTGTGTGATAGTCCCCAGATATTTTAATTCATTCATCCTTTACTCTTCAACAGTTTCATAAATACAATGAACTTTAGTCCTTTGCAGACCCTGTGACTCAGTTACATCCACGCTCCTCCCCCTCTGAAACCTTCTTCCCAGCAAGGTCCTTCTTACTTGGATGTCTTGTGAGTGTGTGACCCCCTTAAAATTAAAAAGTTGCCTCTATGAGCATGGCACGTTATTTACTGGAAGATGGGCCACTTACTAGTGGTTACAACCCCGAGGTGACACCTGTTCATCCAGGTAACATTATCTGTCAATATATATATATATAACCAAAAATAATGTTTAACTCAATTACTCGGTACCTAATGGCCAGTAAAGATGAACTATAAAATTAAACATCAAAAGTTTTTGTTGTGCTTTTAACTGAAATACATTTTACTCCAAAGAAATAAATAGTTTTTAAGTATATGTTTCAAATAATTTCAGCAAATGTATTCACCCACACAACTACCACGCAATAAGCACACACAATATGTTTGTCATCCCAGAGGCATTATGTTGTCCATTTCTAGCTTTTTTCCCTCCTTCTCACCTCAGAAACAATTATTACTTTGATTTTTGTCATGTTAGACAAACAGCTTCATATTCATATTAGTGTGAGATACTGTTTACTCTGAATAGCTTCTCAATTACCTCCATGTCATTCCTACAACAGTGGGAAACTTGCAGAAATCTATGAGATGGACCCTAGCTGAGACTCCTAGCAATGAGAGATCAGAAGCCTGAACCAGCCATATCCTATAACCAGGCGAGACTTTCAGTGAAGAGACTGAGATACCAAGCTAGCCACAAAATTTATAGGGCCTACAAGATAAGCAGGCCATGAGAAGGAGCCCACCCCAACACTATTAACAATATTCTGCTGTACTTGCAGATAGGGCCTAGAATCACTGTCATCTAAGAGGCTTCACCCAGCAACTGAGGAAAACAAATGCAGAGGCCTAAGGCAAACAATAAGCAGAGCTGTGGAAGAAGGGGAGGAAGAATTGAAAGAGCATGAAGGGTTGAGGACACTACAAGAAAATCTACAAAATCAGCTAAATTGGGCCTATGGGAGTTCATAGAGATTGAACTGCCAATGGGAAAGCATGCGTGGCACGCTCTCTGCACATACAGAACAGTTGTGCATCTGGGTCTTCATGCGGGACTCCTAACAGCGGAGCAGGGGGCTGTCTTTGACTACATTGTCCGCCTTTGGATGCCATTCCCTTAACTAGGCTGCCTTCAAAGGGTAACAAATGGAAAACTTCAACACAAGGAGGGAAACTACATTCTAGAAAAGGCAGAAAAAAGTAATCTTCCGACAAAACTAAAAGAAGCTAGTCACATGAACAGAATTCCAACACTAACAACAAAAATAACAGGAAGCAACAACTACCTTTCCTTAATATCTATTAATATCAATGGATTCAATTCCCCAATAAAAAGACATAGGCTATCATTCTGAGTACATAAACAGGACCCAACATTTTGTTGCAATTCTGTTCATGTGACTAGCTGAAGTAGCTATTCTAATATCAAATAAAATTGACTCTCACCCAAAAGTGATCAAAAAATAAGGAGGGGCTCGTCATATTCATCAAAGGTATGATCTACCAAGATGAAGTCTCAATTCTGAACCTCTATGCTCCAAATCAAAGGGTATCTACATTCATACAAGAAACCTTACTAAAGCTCAAAGCACACATTGCACCGCACACAATAATAGATAGTGGGAGATTTCAATACTCTCTGCAATGGACAGATCATGGAAACAGAAACTAAACAAAGACACAGTGAAACTAACAGAAGTTATAATGGATTTAACAGATATCTATAGAACTTTTTATCCTAAAACAAAAGGATATACCTTCTTCTCAGCACCTCATGGTACCTTCTCCAAATCTGACCATATAACTGGTCATAAATCAGGCCTCAACAGACACAACATTGAAAAATACAGTTAATATGTTTGGAGTTATTTAAAATTTATATTGAGAAAAACATATGTATTTTCAGTATTGCTGTAGACAAGCATCTATATAACACTGCTAAATTGATTGTTTTATATCAAACAACTTTTATAATACTCATTTTTATTGTTATAACATTTTATAAATTTTAAGGAATATGACAAAAAAAGATATTGTAGGTATTGAAGAGGGGGTCTCTGGGAGGAGTTGGGGTACAAAAGGGAAACAAGAATGTGATTTAATTCTATTTACTTAAAATATGTTTAACAAATTCAGATAAATTGAAATCATGTAACTTTTCTCATCATAATGCAATAAAAGTTAAAAAAAAAAAAAAAAAAAAAAAAAAGATGAGCAGACAGATCCAGAACCATGTTTGTAAGCTGCCTGGCCATCTCAAGCAGGACAGTAATGTGACTATTGTTCACATTCAATCCTCCAAACTGTCTACGAAGTGTCTTTGGTGGCCAATCCTAACCTGGAACGATTTATTGAAGAAAATTGGGAAATGTAGTCTAGTTTAAATAAATTACTATAAATATAATACACATACAGAAAAAAAAAAAGAATTGAATCCCAGGTCCTCTGAAAGAGCAGCCAGTGCTCTTAACAGCTGAGACATATCTCTAGCCCCATAAACTAGTGATATCACATGGAGTTGACCTGGAGTTTATTAAAATTGTACATGTACATGGAGTTTATTTAATACAAATGTTAAAAATTCCTGCACACAAGAGGGAGAGCCTAGAGGATTTAAGTTTGAGGTTATCATTAACTACAAGCAACCTAAGCTATGTGAATCCTTGTCTCAAAAATATTAATTTATCAAATTTAATTTAGTACAACTGTTTAGGGTAGGCTCCATATCTCTTAACTTAATATCTTACTATAGATTCAGTGATGGTGATATTATTTTACATTATGACTTCAGAATTATAAATGTTACATCTCTAAATTTTCCCTCACTGTTGATGTTTATAAGTTAACTGTAATATTCACTGCCTCTTTTCAAAATGGTAACAATTATTAAAAGTGCAAATAAGCCTTCTAAAGCTTTTGGAGGGAGAGGCCTAGCCTTGTTTCGGCACACAACTAATTCCTTATTGATTATTTCTGTAACCGGATCTCATCACATCAGTCCTTAAGAAATTATTAGCAATTAACCAAAGTCATTAGATTCTCTTTCATCCTCAGATAGACTCTCTTTTATTGCAATTATTATTTTCTTTTGGGGGTCTACAATCAATTACAGGTTTTGTTCTTCCTGTCTTTAACAAAGACAGTCTTGAAGCTACAGAAAATGCCTGTACATGAACTTTAAGTAACTGGTACTTTATTCAGTACCTCTTAGGTTTCTGATCTAATTGCTTAAGTCACTTTAGGACAGGACCAGCAGGCTGAATCAGAATTTCCTGAACTCTTCTGAGTCAATAAGCAGGTGGATCTGTAGTATTTCTAACCTGAGATCAGCATACACACAAAAAAAAGAATCAATTACATAGAACTGAAAGAACCAATGAGAGATGATTATGGCAGTTAGTTTAAAATATTTTTGTGTTTTCATGTCATGTCTAGATATACAAGGTAACTAAGTTATATATAACCTATTACACTCAAACATACACCCTCTTAAGTGCTGAGGTTGAAACCAGGCCCTCATGCGAGAATTTTAGGCACACTTTCTACCACTGAGCTGTCTGCCAGCCTGAAACCATATGACTTAGTAGACTTTGCCTCTCTAAACTGAAATGGAACTCTCTCTACATGAAACTCATTCTCCCTGCCTGATCTTTGAAAATTTCAGTAATTCTTTGTTAACCATTCTCACTGCAGAGATTTATTTTTATTTTACACATATGAATGTTTTGTCTGCATGTGTATATGTGTACCATATGCATGACTAATACCCGTGGAAGATGGAAGATAGTGTTGGATCTGCTAGAACTGAACCCACAGATAGATGGTTGTGGGCTGCTGTATGGATGCTGAGAACCAAATGAGGGTCATCAGCTGCCAGAATAGCAAATTCTCTTAACCATTGAGCCACACCGCCAGCCTCAACAAATTCTGTTTTAATAGTAACATAGTATTTTCATAGTGCTAATAATGATTGCTTTGCTAAGTATGAGTGGGGGTAGTGTTGTTTACCAGAACATGGGCAATGTATCAGAAGCTGCATCGCTAATGAGAACGGCAACCCAACAACCAGATCCTAGAGTGCTGCCATGAGCCCCATGAGCCCCTTTGCCTTACACGAGGAAGTGGGGTCAGAGCCAATCTTGTACGAGTAACACAGCTTCTGTGAGTCGATGGTTGCAGTGGCCATGTCTCTTCTAGATGACAAGGTCTGAGTCAGCCCTCTATGTCCTCTGGCTCTCACATTCTTTTCAATCCCTGTTCCTACAATGTCTCCTGAGCAGAGGGAGAGTGGATACAGATGTCACAGATGCCCTGTTGAGGGGCAACCATTCTGTCATCACCTATCTGACCAGCTGTGGGCTTCTGCAATAGCCACTGCAAAAGTGACACAGGCTGGAAACGGCACAAATCTATGGGAATAAAAATAAATACCTAGGAGGTTTGTCACTGTGCCCATATAGCAAAACAGTCTTTTTGTCCTCCCAGAGACCTGTGACACCCACAGCTACAGACTCTTGGCCAGGCTTACAGCAGCAGCCATGAGTTTCCTGGCCTTGACGGACACTGCTAATTAAACATACAAATTTTTAAATTCGTATTAGAGGAAACATGCACTGTTTGTCTTCTGAGCCTGAGGTATCTTGCTTAGCATAGTATCTTCCTGGTTCATCCATTTTCCTGTAATTTTCATGATTTCATTTTTCTTTTCATTTGAATAAAATTCTATTATATCCATCAAAAAATTATTTTATACTAAGTAAAAAAAAAACTCTTAAGACCTTTGTGAATAGATATATTTTAATACTTTACTAGATTTATGGATTATTGTTTTGTCTTTTTAGCAACATCTTTGGTAAATTAGTTTATAAAGTAAAACTGTTTTCCTTCTTATGTTTTCCTTAGGAGGTTTTTGTCTACCTTGTGATGGTGAGCACGCACTCTAAGGCTCCCTCCTATTGTCTTAGACATTGACTCTTGCTCTTTGTTCTGTGATTCTTCCCCAGGGATTCTTTGATCCATTACCTAATTGTCAGAATCTTCTTGCTCTTGAAAATTAAGAAACCCTGCCCCAGTGACAAGCAGAGCAGCTCTGCTAATATAAAACCCTGCTGTGCACAACCTTAATGAAAGGACATGATGAGTAAAATTCTTGTCTCTTTGCATCAAAACAAGCCACAGTCAGAGGGTCCTGACCTCCCACCCTGCTCAATATGCTTCCTTTCATGACAGACCTCTCGTAGACCTTGCTCCTCAGGGTGGACCCTTTTTATCACTCGGTACTCCTCTTCTAAGCTCTTCGCTCCTCAGCACCTAGGGTTACCAAGTACCATTCAGGTCACTGGGTTATACCTGAATTTCAGTTAAGCAAAGTAGACTTAATAAAGTTAATTAATAATCTTGAATAAAATCATAAGAAAGTTATAACATGTTTCAAATATTCCATGGAATAAATTTATACTGAAAAAAAAAAAAAAAAACAGAAACCACACTTATTGCCTATGTGGAATGCAAAGGTAACTAGGCACCCTATGTTCTTGTTTGCTGTACCTGGAATTTGGCCTACATCCAATGTTATTAAATCCTAGTTCATCGATGTTTTCTGAATCAGTTTCTTTCTGTCCATCTCTAAATGAAAGATTCTGAGAGAAGATGTTTTATTTATACTCTATAAATAAATATATTAATAAATATATTAAATATATAAATATATTTAATTAAATAATAATAAATAATAAATTAAATAAATATATTAAAATATATTTATTTCAGTAGCTACCTAATTACCTCAGAAACTGTAATCACAACACCCTTCATCATCTGTTAAAAACAAAAAACATTTCAAACACAACATCACATCTTACATGTTCAGTAGTTTAGGATAAACCTAAACTACTAAAATTGGCAGTCATTGCTGCCAATTTATCTCCTCAGCTTCTTTCTAAGCAGGTAGTATCTTTCACACTCCTTATGCTCTTTCATTATAAGGAAACATTCAATCAGAAGTCTAAACTCAGACCTTTGGTTCTAATATACACACATGAATTCTCTTTCAGCTGATCGCATAAATATATCTAGCCCTTCTGCTATGCCTTGGTCTGTTCACTCTCAGATATATTCCTACTTTGTTCTGCCTCAGCTCTCCACACCATCACCCTGCTTGTGTGGATGAATTCATCATCTGACAATTGACCCTGAACAGAAGAGATTGGCAGTCCTTGTTAGTCACGCATGTTTATAGCCTGGGAGATGGACGTTGCAAGACACATGGGGTCACAGTGGAGCTATCTTCACACTCAAGAGCACAGTGACCCACAAGGGGCTATGCAAAGCAGGTATTAACAGTGTGAGCAGATAAGACAGCATCAAGTTCCAAGGGAAGAGTGTAGACAACTTGTTTAAGGTGTGTGATCTGCCGGGGTTCTGAACTCTTTACTCAGTTGTAAGCAGACACTGTTCTTTCTTTTCTTTTTCTGTTTTTTTTTTTAGATGTTTTCTTTATTTACATGTCATACAATATCTCCTTTCCCAGGTTCCCCTCCAGAAAAAAGAAAAAAAATAAATAAAATAAAATAAAAAAACAAAAATAAAATCAAACCCCTGTTCCCTCCCCCTCCCCCCTGCTCACTACCCCACCCTCTCCTGCTTCCTGGCCCTGACAGACACCCACCTTCTTAATCCCCTTGATATGAAAACCTTTAGGCTGAGGGTGCTTATGGAGAACAGTAAAGAACGTGTATTTGTTTCTTTCCTAATTGTTGTGACCAAATACTAAACAAAAAGTAACTTGAGGGAAGAATTTATTCTAGCTCCTGATTTGAGGGTACACTGTACCATGGTAGGGAAGCGTGGATACAAGATAGGGTTTGGTTGTGGTGCCAGATGTTAGCAGCTGCATGCTCCAATTCAGTGATGTCAGGAAGCAGAATGCTGGAACACAACTTTATTTCTTCTTATCAGTCCATGACCCCACCCTATGGAATGTTGCTGCCCATGTTCAAGGTAGGTCTTCTCCCTTTGACTAATTCTCCAGAAATTTTCTCATAGATATGCCCAATTATATGCGCTCTAAATGCTTCTTAATTTAACCAATTCAAAACTGAAGATTAATCATTACAGGACAGAAATTATATTTGACTACTCCCTCAGTTTCACTAGATGTGAATGTAGCTTAGGTCTAGACGGGATGTCATTCCTAACAGAGGTGTAAATATGTTTAACTGTTTATGACTCCTTCTTGGGTAGCATCCAGAAGTTGTTAGATGCACTTGACCTTAAATTCTGAATCATAATAAATCATTGCCCAAGATTCTGCTCAGTGTATTTGTTGCCCCCAGGGGCTCTAGTTCCATGGAACTATAATTCTTCATCATGCTTTCAGTAATTGGGATAGGGATACCTTAAATTCAGTAGGTGATGAGATCAAGCATTAAAACGTAAACTGTCATGTGAATGATTCTTACTCATATCAACATAATGCACTTTGTTGGTAGTAGTCTTGATTCCCTGTACTATAAGTAGCCCTAGTTATACATCATTGTATGACACCTCATTATATTTGGTGACAATATACTATCCAATTCTGCATTATTTCATAACATTCATTTGGAGAATCTGATTATAACAAATGGTTATATAAATATATGAATATGTATATATGTTTAAAATGCATAGGTTTTATATATTATGGTTTCTTTTGACTATGTTTGAACATCACATGGTTTCATCATCAATGTATGTACACAATAGTGATTGTCAGTTTCATGGGATCTAGAATCGACTGGGAGACAAGCTCTTGGAAGAGCCTGGGAGAGAATGTCCAGATTAGATTGCTTCAGATGAGAAGACCCACCTTCAATATACAGTTCCATTCCTTGGGCTGAGTCCTGAACTTTACATTTAAACCGGGAGGCAAGATAAACACATACATCCTGGAGTTGCTTTTGAGAGGCATTTTATCACAACAATGAGAAAAGTCAATAAAATGGTTTAATAACATTTTAATTCTTGAGTATGTCGTCATGAGTTTGGTGATATTTTTTCCTGAAAATTATGCTCTGGTAAACTTAATTCAAAATAAGCTACAACCTAAAGTAAGGCATTTCAGGACATACGATAAAAGTATATTTGCATAAGGCCATGAAGGCAGGCAGTATCGAAAATTTCACTTTAGCATATACCTTTATTAATTTGCACATTTAAAATTATAAATTCAGGGCTGGATAGATGGCTCAGCAGTTAAGAGCACAGACTGTTCTTCCAGAGGTCCTGAGTTCAATTCCTAGCAACCCCATGGTGGCTCACAACCATCTGTAATGGAATCTGATGCCCTCTTCTGGTGTGTCTGAAGACAGCTACAGTGTACTCATAAAATAAAATAAATCTTTTTTTCAAAAAAATTATAAATTCTTAAGAAAGTTAAGTAAATATTCTACAACATAGATGAATCTGAACAGAGAAGCTGCTTTTAGTAAAAAGTATCCGTCTTTGTTAGTCTCAGTTTACAATAAGAACATTAGCCTGGTCCAATTCCCTGCTCAGCAATGCTGAAAACTGTTACCGTGGAGAATGCAAAGGCCCGGCTTTGTCTCTGTCACTTTCTTGGCTTGGCTACTGCCTCTGGTGAGTAAACTTTCTTCAGAAAGGCTTAATTCCCAAGCTCTCCTCACTTTGAAGGTAGCTTAAGTCATGCCTAAAACTTTAAAGTGTCATTTTGACTGACAAAGCATAAAAGAAACTGGGTGGTAAGTTTCCCTGTACAAACAAATGGTTGCTAGACCACTATTCTGAATTTCTAAGAGATGGAGAAATCTGACAGTAGGCAAAAACAGATTTTCTTGCCAAAAGCAAACATCATCAGTTTCTGAATACACTATATGACTTGTCTTCTCCTCATTTCCTGCAGCTGTAACATAAATGAACTTAGTTTCACAGAGCCTGAGGGATACACCTGGGCAGAAAAGTTCCTCTGAGAGAAGTCAGCCAGCCACTCTCCATCCGGAGAAAGGAAGACCCTAGAACAGCACCCACTTGACTTACATTGGCCCATTCCCATCCCACCACCTCAGGGAAGGGAGCAGCTCTATGCAGTTCTCTGCCAGGTCAGGTGGTTCTGAAAAGGAATGTTACCCAGGGGAAGGGCTAGGGTAAGCAAGGAAGAACTTTCCAGCAGGATACATGCCGAATCTTGCTTAGCATCACCACCCAGTTCAGCACAAATGACAGCATTCTCTGGCTCCTGGTGCATCATCCTAACCATTCTTACCAAGTGTTTTGCCACACATACATCCCTAACGATGTATAGGCATCTGTTCATGCACACAAGGGCTTTCCTCGTTCCTCGCAAAGCCACTAAGAAAAAGATGTCACCAAAGTCTTGCCATGATGTTGGCCTTCCCCGTGAAACTTCCTTCCATCCAAAAAAGCAACAATTGCCAGCACATGAAACACTCGGTATCTTGGAAAATCTGTTGCTGTCACCTTCATTCTATTAGGTCATGTTGTGCTCCTGCTGTGATTTCTGAATTTCTCAAAAGTAAATTCAGAGGTAAATAATAATTAAAAAAAAAAGAAAACATAGCTCTGCTCCTTTCATTCCCATTCCTGTTCTGACCTTAAGCAGAAAAATAATAAAAAAGTATTATTAAACTTTTACCATAACCCTGTCCTTATATGAGTACTGTCTCCCTTCTGGTATCCACGAGTCTCGGGTGAACATCAGAAGAAGAGTAAACCCGATGCCTGCTCATCCAAAGAAAAGTCTTCCTATGAAGCAGATTCACTGTACCATGATTATCGTGAGAGACTAAGACAGAACACACATAGTATTAGTCACATGAAAGGATTGTTATATATGCATAAACATCAAAAGACGAAGAAGCCCATGGTTCATTGGGAGAAGCCCCACATGACTAAAGAAAGCTACCGACAGCTGAGTCTCAACTGCGCATACTCCTCTTACATCATCTTTGAGGGACTCTGGAAAGCAATAGACCTGAGCTGCATGTCAAGTGCAATGTGAGTCTCTGGGCTAACTCAATGAAAGACATTCTGCTTCCAAGGGAGAAAGTAACAAAGTCCATCCTATCCAGGATGTGTTCCCCGGCTCACTATGCTACATTCCTTCCAAAGGACATCAACAAGTACTGGTCTATTCCAGGTAGGTCTTATCTACCGCTGAGTATTACATTCCCTGAGCATCCTACAGTTGTTCTAATGAACTCCAAGTAAGAAGGAGATAATTGGTTGGCCCTGGGCTACCTGGAGACTGCATTTCTGTTATTCCAGAACTGACCTTAGCGAATTCACAACTGGAAGCTTATAATGGGGAAACAGTAAGAAAAGAAGAAAAGTAATTTTGTTTTGTTTTGTTTTTGAGACAGGGTTTCTCTGTGTAGCCCTGGCTGTCCTGGAACTCACTCTGTAGACCAGGCTGGCCTCGAACTCAGAAATCCGCTTGCCTCTGCCTCCTAAATGCTGGGACTAAAGGTATGTGCCACTATTGCTCAGTTGAAAAGTAATTTTAAATGATGTAAAACTTACTACAATACATAGAAGACCTACCCCTTCCTAAAATATAGAGAATACATTTGAAAAGTATATAAATTATACTTACCTTGTTTTTATTTTTTTCTTTTACTAGTGTAACTAAAAGCACATTATCCAAACTCCTTGAAAAAGAGTCAGAATCTCTGAAGTGGTTACTCTATCAGTAGGGAATTCATTTATTGCTGAGTGTAATAGAAAACTGGAATAGCAAAAGGCTGAGCTATCAAGTTTTCTGTTTGGGGACCACTCAGCTTGTGTAGTTTAAACTAAAGTTGACACTTTAAATGAATTTATTGCTCTCACTTTGTTCCAGGACCAGACAGTAGTCCAACTCTCACACATGGACATCTTTGGGATTATATAACTTAATCCAAAAGGGACATATTAATATCACATTTTTTCTTCAATGGAGATCTTTCCAAGGCCACTTCTTTGACATGATGTCATGTTGCAATTTGAAACTGAAACTTCCTCTGGAGTTACCTGGGGAATCATGTACATTTTATAAGTAAAATGACATTTGGCAAATTATGCACTGTAGCCTTCAGGGTGAGACTTTACAAGAGAGTGTAGACTTCAAGCTTCTGAAGTCAACGTGCTAGAGTATTTTGTCCTAGAGCAAAATGGTCAATGTAAGAATGAAGCCTTCCCAAAGGATTCAGAAATTCACATTAAGATTGCAAGACAGAGGATGGATTTTGTAACATTAGGAGAAAATATCATCAATTCTCTCACATTAAAATACTTTATTTTGTTGACCGAGAAATCTTATTTTTGTGCTAGTTTCTAATCAGTAGTGGCTAGGATCTTAACGCAGGTACCATTGTCTATATTTAAAGGAACACTTTTCCTATTCGTGTAAAACAATATCTCAGTGGATAAATTATTTAATATTTAGTATTAAGCCTAGTGACTATCTGAAACCTTCTTTATGACACTGATTCATAAGATAAAAAGAATACACACAAAATCTATAGAGTAAATGTCATTGGAAGAGAATTTGTGAGACAAGTGAGTATTCTCAGGTAGTATTGTGACACTGAACTGTGAGGAGGGATTGGCAAACACTTCATCCCAGAAGGGATTAAATAACCACAGCATTCAGGGAGCTCAAAACATATACACAAACTGGGATTAAATAACCACAGCATACAGGGAGCTCAAAACATATACACAAATAACCCAACCCTATTTATACGTGGGCACATAATCAGAATAGGTACTTCTCAAAAGAATACACACAAATTGCCAAAGGTATGAAAAAAACACTCCATATCACTGATCATCAGGTACATGCAAATCAAAAGAACACCAAGATATCATTTACTTTGTTTTTGAATAACTGTCTTCAAAGAGCCACAAGGCAACAGATAATAGTGAAGATAAAAACAAAGTGGACTTCTCTTGTGTTATTTGTAGACACTTGGTTAGTACAGCCACTAGGGAAAACAGTGAAATTGCCTTGAAAGCTATTGTGTCACCTAGCAATCCCACTATTGAATTAATGTATCAGGGGTGCTGCTCAAAAAAGTGATTTTTAGTGCCTTTTCTCCCATAGGACAACTGTGGCTTAGTGCAATCAATTGTAAACATCAAAATAGCCATCAAAGACAATTCTGAATCACCCTACTACA
>NW_022196894.1:84369578-84377048 GCF_008632895.1 Mastomys coucha
AAAAAAAAAAAAAAAGACCAGTATCTGAGATAATTTACTTACCAGTTACCCCAATCTGATCCTTACATACTGTGGACAGTCACAATTCAACTCATACATATGCACAATTATTTTGTGTTAGTTTGAAATAAGATAATTTCAAATATTATAAAAAAAATAAGTGATAGAAATCATTCCTAAAAGGATGAAGACATGCTGTACTGCCAACATTCTTGATGACGCAGATGATATTTTTGGTAAATGATTAACATGAAAGACTCCTGAGTCAAAAAGTTTATCTGAAGAGTTGCTTACCAAATGGAAACATATCAAAAAGTATTAGCCAAGAACTTCTTTAAACAAATTTCATCAAAAATTAACATTTTATATAGCTAAAAGTTGACATTTAAAAAGCAAATTTCTCAGTATAGACTACCTATTTAAATTTCATTGAAATAAAAATTTTTGAATGAAAGTATTTGGTCTGCTCAGATGGCTTGTTACTGTGGCAAAGGAGCTTGCAAGCCTGATAGCCTTAATTCAATCCCCAGAATCCGCATAAAGGCACATGCAGAGAACTGAGTCACTTAAGTTCTCCTCTGACATCCATATGTACAGTGTGGTACACATATACACCCATACACACACACACACACACACAGAATATTAATTTTTTTAAATAGAGTAAAGAATATGGTATCATTAAATGTTGTGATAGGCACAGGTTTTTATTAACAGCAATACATATACTAATGGAGATCTATCAAACTGATAGTTGAACAAATGATATTCAATGGCTCTAGGCCACTGGGCACAGCAGCAAGACTCAAGCCAGAAAAACCTCCAGAAATTCCTGCTTTCCCTTCATCCAAAGCATTTGCCCATAGAAATAGAACTTACTACCCTCTGCTGACCACTAGGTGAGAGAGTCACAGGTGGCTGATGGAGATAGTTGAAACAGACTATTGGAAGAAGACTCCAGCATCAAAAGGAACATTTTAGTAGTTTCCTAGAAATGCCATCTCAGATTTGGAACTCATCAAAGGGCCTTAATTACTTTCAGAGAGCACTCATACTTCAGAATGTTTTCGGACATCTTGCTGAGAAAGCTGTGTTTACATCACAGTGGTACTATTACTTAACAACATCTATGACTGCTGTCGTCTTTTGTAAGATGAATATAATGTACATTGTGGAAAAATATAGACTGACCAAAACTTTTGCAGTAGTGTGGTGTCTTATTTTCTGTATGTTATAGTCGAAAGCCCCACTGAGTTTTCTGAACACCAGAATAAGAATCAATTGTTCCTCCCCATCAATTTGTTTTTGGTTATCTAACCTGCCTCAAAACATGTGCTATATTTATTTTCCCCCTAAATAATCAAAAGTTCAAATATGAGTCATTTTTGCCAATAATGTCTTGGTAATGTTTATTGAACGCATACTAAAATCCACATCCTAAAGACTTGTTACGTTATAATGGCTTCATACCAATCTTACAGAGTAAATTGTCCTTCTTACTGTTCTTTTGCAGATAAAAAATGCAAACTCATGGAGGTGAAATAATCTTCTCAAGGTCATGGCTAAGGGGATAATCTGATTCAAACCAATACTTTCTTTACTTTTTTATTTTATTTTATTTTTAATTTATTTTTTACACTCTATATTCCATTCCCTGCCCCCCATCCACTCTCCAGCTGCTCCACATCCCACACCTCCTCCTCAATCCACCCTGTCTCCATGTGAAAGCTCCCACCCCCAACCCCACCCGACCTCTAAACTCCCTGAGGCCTCCCATCTCCTAAGGGTTAGGTGCATCATCTCTGAATGAACACATACCGGGAAGTCCTCTGCTATATGTGTGTTGAGGGCCTCATATCAGCTGGTGTATGCTGCCTGTTTGGTGGTCCCATGTTTGAGAGATCTTGGGGGTCCAGATTAATTGAGACTGCAGGTACTCCGACGGGATCGCCTTTTTCCTCAGCTTCTTTCAGCCTTCCCTTATTCAACAACAGGGGTCAGCTGCTTCTGTCCATTGCTTGGGTACAAATATCTGAATCTGACTCCTTTTTTTCTTTCTTGTTTTTTTATTGATTTAAGTTTTATAGCATTATGATGAGAAAAGATATATTATTTCAATTTATCTCAATTTGTTAACAGTTAAAAACATATTTTAAGTAAATAGAATTATAACACATTATTGTTTCCCTTTTGTACCCCAACTCCTCCCAGAGATCCTCCTTCAATAACTGCAGTAACTTTCTTTTTTTATTTTGTCATATTCTTTAAAATTTATAAAATATTATAACAATGAAAATGAATATTATAAAAATTGTTTAATGTAAAACAACAATCAATTTAACAGTCTTATGTAGATGCTTGTCTACAGCAATACTGAGAATAGATAGGTTTTTCTCAAATAAATTTTAAATAACTCCAAACATATTAAATGTATATTTTAAAATAATACATCTCTACTAGTATTTTTAAATGAACATAAAGTAGTTTTGTTTGTATGTTAGTTTGTTTTATTTTTAGTAAAGATTAAAATCTTGGCTCTTACTGTGGTACAAGCCCAAAATAAGAACAATTTTTAGACATTGGAGTTCATTGTAATAAAGCTATACTTCAGTGACCTTCACATAACCAAAGGATTTTACCTACATCATAGCTAAGCTAAGAATTGATAGTTCTGCTGTGCCAAGGAATGAATTGAAGGCACAATTTTTGAATAAATATTTCCTGCTATGGTCAAAGCTATTTGACTTGAGTGATTGTCTTCATTCTCAACTCACTGAAAACAAGTTACATTCATTTAAGAAATGGTGTGTGTATTAAGATGGTCTATCCATAAAGTCATTCACCAACTGTTTCAATGTACCATGATTCTGCTTGGAGGGTGGCACAGACATTAGGTGAGGGTAAGAATTTGTTTCATTAGCTGTGATAATTTGGAAAAGCATTCATCTCAGAGAAAGAGTAACTTATAAAATCCTCTTCTTCAAACGATACAATAGTTACAAACATCATACAAGGCATTGATATTCTCTTACAAGTCACCTCCCAAGTTAATTGTCTACATTTCTTTTGGATGTATAAATACATTTGAAATATGTAAACTGTTCTGAGAACCATAGTATAGTGTAAAAATATCAAATAAACAATCCTACTAATAGAGAGGCTGAGATAGGAGAAGCCTGATTTCAAGACCATTTAGTACACAGCAAGACACTGTCATGTACAAACAAGCAGAAAGTGTATATGGATTGTACAATATTGGACTTATTTCTCCAATTACCAAATTAGAGACACCACTGGATGACAGCCAACAAATTTCTAATTCCTCATATTTTTGGATTTCAATCGATTAGGATATGTTGGTAATATTAGTTTTCATATTAAGATATTAAGAAAAAGTAATTGTTACTTCCTGTTGTTTTTGTTGTAAGAGGTAGAATTAGGCTTGTGTGAATTTGTTGATAGATTACTTTCTTGCTTCTTCTATAGTGTAGTCTTGCTCCTTATGTTGGTATTTTCCATCTATTATCCTCTGTAGGGATGGATTTGTGGAAAGATATTGTGTACAATTCATTTTGTCATGGAATATCTTGTTTTCTCCATCTATGGTAATTGAGAGTTTTGCTGGGTATAGTAGCCTGGGCTGCCATTCGTATTCTCTTAGGGTCTGTATGACATCTGCCCAGGATCTTCTAGCTTTCATAGTCTCTGGTGAGAAGTCTGGTGTAATTCTGATAGGCCTGCCTTTATAGGTTACTTGACCTTTTTCCCTTACTGCTTTTAAAATTCTTTCTTTGTTTAATGGATTTGATGTTTTGATTATTATGTGATGGGAGAAATTTCTTCTCTGGTCCAGTCTATTTGGAATTCTATAGGCTTCTTGAATGTTCATGAGCATCTCTTTCATTTGGTTAGGGAAGTTTTCTTCTATAACTTTGTTGACAATATTTACTGGCCCTTTAATTTCGGAGTCTTCACTCTTTTCTATGCTTATTATCCGTAGGTTTGGTCTTATTGTGTCCTGGATTTCCTAGATGGTTTGGGTTAGGAGCTTTTTGCTTTTTGCACTTTCTTTGCTTGTGTCAATGTTTTCTATGGTATCTTCTGCCCCTGATATTCCCTCTTCTATCTCTTTTATTCTGTTGGTGATATTTGCATCTATGACTCTTGATCACTTTCCTAGGTTTTCTATCGCCAGGGTTGTCTCCCTTTGTGATTTCTTAATTGTTTCTACTTCCATATTTAGGTCCTGGGTGCTCTTACTCAATTCCTTCACCTGTTTGATTGTGTTTTCCTGTAATTCCTTAAGGGATTTTTGTGTTTCCTCTTTAAGGGCTTCTAGTTATTTACCTATGTTCTCCTGTATTTCTTTGAGGGAGTTATTTGTGTCCTTCTTAAAGTCCTCTATCATCATCATGAGACGTGATTTTAGATCTGAATCTTGCTTTTCCTGTGTGATGGTATGTCCAGGACTTCTATGGTGGGAGAATTGGGTTCTGAAGATGCCAACTAACCTTGGTTTCTGTTGCTTATGTTCTTATGCTTGCCTCCTGCCATCTGGTTGTCTCTAGTGCTACCTACCCTGGCTATATCTGAATAGGGCCTGACCTTCCTGTGATCCTGGTTGTGTCAGAATTCCTCAGAGCTCTCTGGGTGATCCTGTGATTCTGGAATCCTGGGATCCTGGGCTTGTTAGAGTGCCTGAGAGTGGAGCTTCCTCTGGGTGTGGTGGGACGGGCTGCAGAGTTTGCACCCAAGGTCTGCTCAGGGCACCCGCCAAGACAGACCAGAAGCTACTCCATGCCACTGGGCTGACGGAGTTCCTGCAGACCTGGGTCCTGCTGGTCCCAGTTGCTCCCAGTGTTGGGACAGATGTTGTGTCCTGCTCACCTCTGATCCTCTCTGCATCTGACTCTTAAAGCTGCTTGTTGGGTCTTTCAGAGGGCAGTCATGATAGGCCCTATGGTGAGTGCTCCATAGCCTCAGTAGTAGTGTCAGGCCTTGGGACCTGCCCTTGAGCTTGATGCCACTTTGGGCCTGTTGCTGGACCTTCTTTTCCTTAGGTTTCTCTCGGTTCCATCCCTGTAATTCTTTCTAACAGGAACAATTATGGGTCAGAGATGAGACTGTGGGATGGCAACCCCATCCCTCATTTGATGCCCTGTCTTCCTACTGGAGGTGGCCTCCATAAGTTTCCTCTCCCTACTGTTGAGCATTTCATTTGAGTTCCCTCCCTTTGATTCCTGCCAGTCTCTCATCTCCCAGGTCTCTGGTGCATTCTGGGGGAGAGGGGTGTCCCCTCAACCTCCTATTTCCTGAAGTTGCCTGTTTACATTTTTTCTGCTGGCCCTCAGTGCTTCATTTCTTTTCCCTGACCTGAAACCAATACTTTCAACTCCACAGATTCCTCTTTACAGCAGTAATGCTATCTTTGTCTACCCTAATGTTTTCCATGGAATATACTCTTGCCATAAGTGAGTGGCAATAAATTTATTTGCTATTATCATACTACCATTCTTATAGCAGCTATGAGATATCAGTATGATAGATTGTAGATATGGTATATTAATTGATTTGCCTTAAAATCAGTACCCTTAGTGGTACTGAAATTAATGTGACAACTTGTTAGGACATTCACCAACAGCAGTGAGCTACAATGTTATTTTAATACATGTGTAAACTTAATTTTCCTTGTGGAATAAGCTATTCATCCTTCCTCTCCACAAGCCCCCAATTGTGGTTATTCGTGGGTATTTCCAGGCCTATTACTTAACAACTCAATGTTGTCCGCTATTTGATGTCATTTACAACAATCTACAAACAGCAATGGGCTTGGATTTTGTTTGAATTTTTAAAATCCTTTATTTACAATCATATCCCTTTACCTATGTAACCAACATTCCAAGAATTCAAAATACATACTACCCAGAAACTCTTTTAACTCAAACATTCAAATGGCTCAAACTTTGTTGACTACCAGAGTCACCCCTAGAGGTGACTCATTTGCTTGCAGAGATTAGACATGGTCTCTTTTGGTGTTCTCTATGTGCAGGAAATAACCAGGGAGCATTTAGCAAAAGAACAAGTAAAGGTTGGTGTTGCAACACAACTCACATGCCAATTCCAGCTGGGCTGGCAGAGAAACCAAGACTATTAAATTCAGGAGTGTTCTCTCTCCCTCCCTAATGAGCATCTGAGATTAATATAAGCTCTTGAAAAGCTGAGGGTTCACAGATTTCAAAATACAACCCCCTACAACTTTGAAAGGTGGACTCATAAATTACGTGCAAATAAAATTCTCACATTGTTAAAAGAAACTGCTTTTTTGATGCAGTGCTTAGGCAAGGTGGAAAAACTGCAAGAAGAGTGAATGTGTGCACTGCTAGGTCCCACCGAGCATCTTGCCTCCTGTGTTTCTCCACTGTGTGGGCAACTGTCACCCTCACACTACTGGCCTCATGCAACCCAACCATTACTGGGTTCTTTGTAGGGATGCTGCTTCCCTCTGTAATACATGCACAAGATTTCTGTGATGCAGGAATCCTGATTGAACCCGGACAGCTAAGAGTTTGCCCTTCTCACCCAGTAGGTGATGAGGAGTAAGCAAACATTCTACCCTATCAAAGATGATGATGATAATCAATTTGTTTGGTTGAATTTCAGGGTTGAAGAACCTAACCCAGAAATTCCCAAATTGGTAGACAATGGAAGAGATAGGAAATGTACAAAAATTGACAGCACAAGGTGCTGTGAAGCATGAAATCATGCGTTAGAAAGGAGAAACGAGCTAATGGAAGGAAGATCGCAGTATTTGTCAAACCTGAAATTTGTGAGCAGTAAGAGTGTTGGGTCAGTTGCTGGCAGAACCTCCCAAGGATCAGACACATCAGGTTCCTGTCAGCAAGTGCCTCTTGACAACAGCAACACTGTTGGAGTTTGGTGTCTGCAGACAGGATGGATCCCCAGGTAGGGCAGTACCTGGACGGCCCTTCCTTCAGTCTCTGCTCCATTTTTTGTCCCTGTCTTTCCTTTGGACAGGAACATTTCTGGGTTAAAAACTTTGAGATGGGTAGGTAGCCCCATCCCTCTACTGGGGACTATGCCTATCTACTTGAAATGTAAATGAATAGAATGATTGATTTTAAAAAAGAATAAAAACCTAAAGAAATGTTCAACATCTTTAGTCATCAGGGAAATGCAAATCAAAACAACCCTGAGATTCCACCTCACACCAGTCAGAATGGCTAGGATAAAAAACTCAGGTGACAGCAGATAATGGAGAGGTTGTGGAGAAAGAGGAACACTCCTTCATTGCTGGTGGGATTGCAAACTGGTACAACCACTCTGGAAATCAGTTTAGCGGTTCCTCCAGAAATTGGACATAGTACTACCGGAGGACCCAGCCATACCACTCCTGGGCATATACCCAAAAGATTCTGCAACATGTAATAAGGACACATGCTCCACCATGTT
>NW_022196894.1:84377409-84377579 GCF_008632895.1 Mastomys coucha
ACTAACTAGTACCCTCAGAGCTCCCAGGCTCTCAACCACCAACCAAGAACTGCACATGGAGGGGTCTGATTGTTCTGGCAGCATGTGTATGTAGAGGATAGAAATTTGATCATCAATAGGAGGAGAAGAGCTCGGCCCTGTGAAAGTTCTGTGCCCTAGTGTAGGGGAAT
>NW_022196894.1:84377845-84389788 GCF_008632895.1 Mastomys coucha
GAAACTAGGAATGGAGAAATTTACATGTAAATAAAGAAAATATCTAATAAAAAATAAATAAATAAAAAAGAATAAAAAAAGAATATTTTTTTTAAAAAAAGTGTTAGGATGCTCAGAGCTCCAGGGTCCTGGAAGAGCATCGTGTTCTTGCTTCTAAGAGAGTGAGGTGTCCTGTCTTCTATTTCAGATGCTGCATAAGGTGACTCCACTTCACCAATACAGACAGTTACTATGAATGCAATTTTCTCAGCCAATACTAGTTTACATGAACCTGGCAAGAAGGTGATTCCCGACTCCTTCATCTCCAGGCTTCTCCTGATTCTGCACTACTATTTTAATTTATGTTTTAGTGTTATTTCATCTTACTTTAGATTATCTAAGATAGTTGTTCTGACCAGCAGAAGGACTTTTCACTTGTTGAATATGACGATAATTTCTTCTACAATTACAAATGCTTACCAAATATCTAGTCTTACCTTAATTGATTCAAGAAGGAAATTCTTACTATAATTATAATTTTAGTACTTGAAAAGGCAAAATAATTATTCTATGTTTTCTTCTTCTCATTCTACGTTTACTTTGAAAATATTTAAGTGTTCTCAACAGAAATGTAAGGCTTGTATCATGAACCTTATTATACATTGGTCACCTAGTCTCACAAAATGTGAAAATTCTGCCACATTGGAAATTAGGTTGAAGTCAATGGTGTGTCAATGCAAAATATATCAACACAAATCATGACAGTATATGCTTTTAATCTTAACAGTTGTGAGACAGAGACAAACTAGTGTCTGTGGTTGATATTGAGGCAAGTCTAATCCACATAGCAAGTTTCTAGACAGCCAATGCTACATAAAGATATTCTCCCTCAATGAAACAGAACAATAATAGTAATAATAATAAATACATCTACAAGGCTTCTGTGTTGATAAGGACATCTGTCACCTTTCTATATAATCATAATGTCTTTATAATGTGATTATTCACCTAAGAACATAACACAATAAAAATCCATATGTATTAATGTACAATATATACAAAGAAATATATATATATTAGAATTGTACATTTATAGTCTAATGCACATTTATATACACACTCATTATCAGACTCATATATCTATAGATTTCATAGCTGCAAATTCAACAAACTGAACATTTAGAATATTTGAAACCCTGTGTTAGAACTGACTTTACTTTCGTACAGACTTTTTGCCATCATAACAGAACTGATCTAATATAACAAACATTTTCATAAAATTTACATTAAGTATTAAAATCAAGGGAGGGCATGCATAGCTTGATACCATATCATTTTATATCAGCCTTGAGCATCTGCAACTCTGGCTATTGAGGGGTCCAGGGACATGTGCCCTGCTGGTATGGGGAGAAAATTTAGTACTGACTCGTCAAGCATAAAGAACTGAACTTAGATTCTTATATCCATCTAATAAGCAGAGTGCTCTACAAACACCTACAACTGCTGCACAGAGATAGTCAATTTCCTCTTCTGGCCACTTCATGCACACATATGCACACATACACATGTTCACACATGCACATGGACAAATAAGCTAATAAATAAATAAAATCTTAGAAGAATTAATGGACCATGAATACAGGACATCCCTTTCACCAAGATCTAATCTGTGTTTTGTTTATATTGGAGTAAACCTATACTACTAAGAAAAGTATACCATGCCTCATCTGAATTGCATCATTGATACTTCTGACCATAATTAAATAGAAGACTTAAAGAGTGATAGTGTAAACCACCTTGCCTAATTTTCTAAAAAAAAAAAAAAAAAATTTCAACCTAATTAATGACCACATTATTTTGATTGGGCTATAATTTCTCAGACATGAGAAGCCACCATATTCATGTACCTATAATTAGAATTATTTGCTGAAACCACCAGTGCCTGATCTTTTGAAAACCATAACCACAATAACTATCTAAGTCCAGTTTCAGCAAGTAGAGACCAATATAGCCATTCTTAAAATGCAGATACCAGAAAGCCCTACCATAGCTACAGTATCCAGACTTCTCTCTGAATGATGTTTCCCCCTCACAGTCCTAGCCATTCATTGTTGTTCACATAGTACATATCTTGCTAGTGCTGTTTATAAGCATTTATGGAGCCATGGAGATACATTAGTAATAAACTACATGTTTAGCATATATGAGGCTTGGGTTTAATCCTCATCACCACCAAAAATTAGTAAATTATTGGAAAGCAACAGTTTCAATCATTTGCCATCTTTTTAAATCAGGTTGCTTTGGATATACATGTGACTTGGCACTTGTCCCAGTTTGATTTTAATTTCTGTGATACAATGCTAGGACTTTGCTTGTTGTTTTTCTGTCAACTTGACACAAACCTAGACATATCTCAGAAGAAAGAATCTTACTTGAGAAAATGCTTCCATAAGACTGGCATTTTTGGTAAGTTTGTTGGACATTTTCTTGATTAGTGAAAGACATAGAAGTTCTCTGGCTTCCTACTTTGAGTTCCTGCTCAAACTTCCATTTGTGATAAGAATCTATAAGATTCAATAATCCCTGTCCACCACAAGTTACTTTTGGTCATGGCATTTGTCCCAGGAAATAAAAAACCCAAAGACAATAAACAAAAAAACTTAGAAAACAGAAAAAAGATTTAGATGGTTTCAGTTTCAACTTTTCAGTCTAAAGTTAACTAGATCTATTTTAGAGAGACTTGAGGGAATACAGAACTTGGAAAAGAGATCACATTATGGCAGCCAAAGAGAAGAGAAGGATAACAGGAAGAGACAGGAGCCAAAATATAGTCTGCAAAGGCATGCCCCAGCCCTATCACCACAATTCTCTCTACTAGTTGCACTCTTCTTTTTTATTAGATATTTTCTTTATTTACATTTCAAATGTTATCCCTTTTCCTGGTTTCCTCTCCAAGAATCCCCTAACCCCCTTCCTGCTCACCAACCCACCCACTCCCACTTCCTAGCCCTGGCATTCCCCTACACTGGGCATAGAGCCTTCACAAGACCAAGGGTTTCTCCTTTCATTGATGTCCCACAAGACCATCCTCTGCTACATATGCGGCTGAAGCCTTGAGTCCATCCTTGTGTACTCTTCAGTTGGTGGTTTAGTCCCTGGGAGCTCTGGGGGTACTGGTTGGTTAATATTGTTGTTACTCCTAAGGGGCTGCAAACCCCTTTAGCTCCTTGGGTCCTTTCGCTAGCTCAGTCCAATGGGGACCCTGTGCTCAATCCAATGGATGGCTGTGAGCCTCTACTTCGGTATTAGCCAGGCACTGGCAGAGTCCCTCAGGAGGCAGCTATATCAGGCTCCTGTCAGCCAGTACTTGCTGGCATCCACAATAGTATCTGGGTTTGGTGATTGAATATGGGAAGGATTCCCAGGTGGAGCAGTCTCTGGATTATCCTTCCTTCAGTCTCTGCTCCATAGTTTGTCTCTGCAACTCCTCCATGGGTATTTTGTTCCCCCTTCTAAGAACAACTGAAGTACCAACACTTTGGTCTTCCTTCTTCTTGAGCTTCATGTGGTCTGTGAATTGTATCTTGGGTATTCTGAGCTTCTGGGCTAATATCCACTTACCAGTGAGTACATACCATGTGTGTTATTTTGTGATTGGGTTACCTCACTCTAATTCCATCCATTTGCTTAAGAATTTCATGAATTCTATGTTCATAGCAGCCTTATTTGTAATAACCAGAAGCTGGAAAGAATCCAGATGTCCCTCAACAGAGGAATGGATACAGAAAATATGGTACATTTACGCAATGGAGTACTACTCAGGTATTAAAAACAATGAATTCATGAAATTCCTACCTGCACTCTTTAAAGTCCCACCACCAACTGTGTGCACTCTGTTCAAATTTTGAATCCATCATTGGTTTGAACCATTGACTGGGTGAGAGTCCCTATGATCTAATGATCTTTAGAAACACAGTACAAACATTGCCAAAGATATGCTTTACTAATCTCCTAGACATTGCATTAGTTACTTTTGTATTGTGATAAAACACATGACCAAAGCAATTTAGAAAAGAAATGAGATAGAAGGCTAGAGTCTGTAATGGTGGAGTGAAGACATAAAAGTTGGAATAGCGGCTGAAAATTCACAGCATGAACTATAAGCTGAAAGCAGAGAGAGAGCAAACTGGGAATGGCAAATGGCTTTGAAACTTCAAAGCCCTTGTCCAGTAACACTCTTCCTCCAAGGCCACACCTTCTAATCCTCCCCAAACAACATCAACATCAGGTGTCCAAGTGTTCAGCTGCTGGAGAGTATAGGGTCATCTCAACCCAATCAAGTTGATAATCAAACATATTAAATCCAAATCTCTATTTTATATTAAATTCCCTGAGCAACATAGTGATTTGTGGTGTTATATACCCAATGGTCATAAATGCAAGTAGGAGTACCTTAAAAGAGTCGCCAAGTTATTGAAGCTCTGATTGAAAATATTCATTGTACTATAATTCCTTGTAAGAAGTTTATCTCATTTATCTTACTTAGAGCAATTACATGTCACTTTATATATTGTTTACTTTAGTAAATGTAACCAGCATACTTGAAAGATAATATGACTTAGACTTAGTAGCCAGGAGATCTTACTTTTCAATAAAGAAATGTCAAAAAATCACTGTACATAATTCTTAATAAAAAATAAAAACATATACACATAGGTTTGTGTATGTGTGTTCATGTACAATGGCTTTCAATTATAATATCTAATTAAAATTGAATCCCACATCCCACAGATAAATTAATATTGATAATTACTATAATACTTAGCAGATAGTCTTCATATTTTTTCTGTTATCATCTATTTATTGTTCCTTCTCTTTTTCTTTCTTTCTTTTTCCTTTTTTTATTAGACATTTTCTTTATTTACATTTCAAGCATTATCCCCTTTCTTGGTCCCCCTACCCAGAATCTTCCTATCCCATCCCCCCTTCCCCTGCTTCTGTGAGAGTATTCCCCCATCCACTTACCAACTCCTACTTCCCTGCCTTGGCATTCCCCTACACTGGGGCATGGAGCCTTCATAGGACCAAGGGCCTCTCCTACTACTGATGCCCAACAAGGCCATCCTCTGCTACATATGCAGCTGAAGTCATGAGTCCCTCCATGTGTACTCTTTTGTTAGTGGTTTAGTCCCTGGGAGCTCTGGGGGGGGGGGGCAGTCAGGTTGGTTGATATTGTTGTTCTTCCTATGGAGTTGCAAACCCCTTCAGCTCCTTCAGTCCTTTCTCTAACTCCTCCATTGGGGATCCCTCCTACTCTGTCAGTCACTAAACTTGGAAAAACTCAATGTATTGACCATTGCCCTCAAAGCATTTTATTGTGATAGATCAGTATGCAGTCACCAAGATGAACTGGGATTGCCAAATAGAATAAAGTAGCACATACATGGGTTTCCCAAAGACTTGAGCAACAATGTGTCAGTTAGGCTTAACCTGAGTCATGCATTATATCAACCAATGAAGAACAAGGTTTTGAACAACAAATCCTTCTTGCATTTCTGGAATGGCCAGGCGTCTGTTATAGTAAAAGTAGAAGAGAACAGGGGAGGGATAACAGTAGAAAATGAGTATAATCTCTGTTATCTTGACCCATCTCTGCATGTGTCTAGGGGTATTTGCAGAAAACATGAGCTGAAAGAGACCTATATTGAACATTGGTAACAGGATTCAAGACAAGGTTCTAGACTAGCTACAAAGAAGAAAACAAGTGAAAACCAGCATTCATTGCTGTCTCATTTTTAAATGAAGATAAAATGTGACCAGCCACCTCACATTCCTGTTACCATTTCTTTTCTGCTTTGGGAAGATGAGTTCCACAAAAACACGAGCTGAAATCAACACTTCCTTCCTTCTGGTTAGTACCCTGACACATGATTGCTATAATCCTTTGTAATTCTGCATCTCAATGTTTTTTCAAGGCAGGACTTTCATCTCGATTTCTCCAGCTCCTCTCATCTTAGAATTCATCCTATATAGCATTGAAACCAAAGTGCCTTGCTACGCCCAATGTTTATTGTTCCTCAGCTCTTACATAATACAGAAGTAGAGGCTCACAGCCAACCATTGGACTGGGTACAGGCTGTTTTTGGTGTTATTGGTTTGTCACATTTATATTTGGTTGCAACGAGGAAAATAAGTAATACTTCCACACTGTAAAACAGTTTCTAAATTATGCTCAATGGTTCCTACTCTATTCAACCAACAACCTGTAGCCTAGTGATTTAGAGATACTACTGGTTGTTTCCTATTATGTATTTTAGGTTTTTTTTTGTTTTTTGTTTTTTGGCTTTTGGTTTCTTTTAATTAGATGTTTTCTTTATTTACAATATCTCCTTTCCCAGGTTCCCCTCTGAAAGAAAAAAAAAAAAAAAAAAAAGAAAAGAAAATAAGAAAAAATAAAAATAAAAATAAAGCAAAAACAAAAACAATCCCCTGTTCCCTCCCCCCTCCCCCTACTCACCACCCTACCCTCTCCCACTTCCTGGCCCTGGCATTCCCCTACACTGGGGCATAGAACCTTCACAGGGCCAAGGTCCTCTCCTGCTATTGATGACCACTTGGCCATCCTTCGCTATACACATGCTGCTGGAGCCATGAGTCCCCCCATGTGTACTCCTTGGTTGGTGGTTTAGTCCCTGGGAGCTCTGAGGGTACTAGTTAGTCCATATTGTTGTTCATGCTAAGGGGCTGCAAACCCTTCAGCTCCTTGGGTCCTTTCTCTAGCTCCTTCATTGGGGAGCCTGTACCCAGTCCAATGGATGGCTGTGAGCCTCTACTTCTGTATTATGTAAGAGCTGGGGAACAATTAAACATTGGGGGTAGCAAGCCACTTTGGTTTCAATGCTATATAGGATGAATTCTAAGAGGAGAGGAGCTGGAGAAATAGAGATGAAAGTCCTGCCTTGAAAAAACATTGAGATGCAGAATTACAAAGAATTATAGCAATCATGTGTCAGGGTACTAATCAGAAAAAAAAGAGGTTTCTTTTTCTGAAATATTAATTTGTTTAAAGAAGAGTGGCCTTTGTTATTATCTACATCTCATGTGTATAAATCTCTAAAGCAAGCCATGGCTATTGCTTCTCTAAAACGATACCTTCACGAATACATCAGCCATCTAGAGTGTTCCAGTTATACAGATTTTACTGAGAGTGGATGATTACAATTACAGCCTGGAGAGAGAATAAGAATCAGGAATTAAATTAACCTTCAGGAATACTTCTGGGTAGTGTTAGGAAAATCTGAGTCACATCTAGAAGCAAGCCATCTGACCCCAACAGGATAAAAGGAATCCTAGGTGGGTGGCAGGGTTGACATATTTTAATGAGAGCCTTGGAACCAACCATGAAGAAAGGAACAGCTGCAGTCATCAGCCCACACTTGATCAGCATGTTGAAGAAGTCATAGCAGGACAGAGTAAACCTCACACGGTCTATCTGAGCAGTGACAGAAGTGGGCTGTAGAGAACACCCACAAGCTCCCTCATAGACCTTCTTGGATCCTGTTTACTCTTTCCTTAATTTACTTGCCCATTTTCTTCCAATGGCTGGCCTCTGATGCTCTTATTTCAGTTACATGTGTGAAACTTAGCAATAACTGAGCTCTCTTAAATCTTGATACTCTTATTTTAACAATTATTATTGAAGTTCATGAAACCCTTTTGGCCACAGGCCTCTATGGGAGTAGCAAGTGCTAAGGATTTCTTGTTCCAGTAAGGAAATCTCAGCACCTTGGGTTTTTATGGAGGCAAAGTAAGAATCCACAGCAGAGCTCTTATGCAAAGTCAAGTCTATGCTATAGCTCACATATGACTGAACATCAAAATTCTCTCAAAATCTGCTTCTACAAAACTCTAGCTAGGTCATCTTAATTACTATCACTTTCAAGCATTCTGCTGTATCTCTCCCTTTCTTTGTTATTATAATAAAACAGCTAAAACAGGCTACTTACTATACTCAGAGTTTTGGAGATTCACAGGAACAGTGCAAGCAAGCATCAACTAGATTCTAGACAGACTCATATGGTCAAAGGTGCCACAATGACTGGAGCAGATGTTGGAGGAAGAGATCACACCTAGAATAAAATCACAAGAGGCTGCATCCCACCATCCCTTCAGATGACATTTCTTCAGTGATCTAAGGATCACTCCCATAGGCTCTATCTCCTAAAGGTCTAGTGCCTCCCACTTCCCCAATGAGGATCCAGCTTCCAACTCATGATCTGTGGAGGAGCGATGGATACATTCAAACTAAATTGCAAAACAGCAGTTCCTTTGCTTGTCCTATAGAAACAGAAAATTCATAGATAATGACTTCATGGCACAGAAAAAGACGAAGTTGTTTTCAAAGATGTAACTTACAGACAGTTTCACTCTTCCATAATATCATAGTTGAGGTTTTGTTTGTTTTACTAAGGAAATGCATACCCACAATTATGTATGTTTCATTTTTCAAGAAAAACATGAGGTAAGAACTTTAGACAACCAAGAGCACTAGTTGTCTTATTCAAGAAGATCTCTGCCTCATGATTTTCTGACTACAGCCCAGAAAAGGTCCCTGTTTTCTTACTATTTGTTCTCTGAATGAACCCAATGCTGTACTAACAGTTTGCTCAGTTGGGGTTAACACCTGCAAAAAAATGTACTTTGTCTCTTCGCTTAAAGGTGGGTGACGACAGTGTTGTCCTCACAGGTACTGACCTCGTTCACTTTAAGATACATGTCTACCAGAAGATGATGGTGAGCTTTTCAGGGGCCTGTCTGAACGTGAAACATAGCAAGCTCTATGGCCAGCTGCCACAGAAGAGAAGACAACCATTAGACATAAAGGAAGTTGTGGCTAGCCGACCATGCAAGCTATCCTTGGTCCAATCCCTACCTTCTGGGTCTGCTCAAGGTTACACCTGGTTTCGTTGCCAGGTCTGAGATTAGCATCAGAGTATCCAGACTCTCCGTCAATTTTACTGAATATCCAATGAGATTTTCACTCTCTCTATTCAAAGGGGCGCTTCACGTTTCTGCCTGTGACACTGGTACTTTTACCACTCCCTCTATGGGAAAGAGAGGTGGGAACATTCTAGGTGAGTCACAGTTTGCCTTTTCACATAGCAAATACCTAGAGGGGTAGAAGTTAGACATGTCCACTTTATAGCATGCTGACCAGTGAATGACCTAACATGGAAATACCTAACAAAGCATGGGATATTAAAAGGCATAACTACCTAAGGTTGTAAGATGGAAACTGTTTACATAGCATTGCAGTTACCTGAGCGACAGAATTTTTGTGATTGAACTAACAAGAACATTATATTGTTTTCTTTATGACTTAATATGTCAAAAATAAATTTAGAAAACATTAACCAACTTAAATATTTTTATTATTCCAAGGTCTGATGTTTTCTTGACTTTGAGCAATCATTTTACTAGTTACAACATTATTTCACATGATAACAATCAAAATAAATTGTGATTATTTTATTCTTTAAGTAGATTTGGGAGAAGGTAAAGTATTAAACTTGAATTTTAGCTGAATTTTAATTAATATAATCAGGTTCAGGAAAAAAACTGAGTATATTCCTAGTCATAAGTCATTATTAATAGAATATATGTGTAGAGTTCTATAACGTTTAATTTTTTTGTTGTTGCTGTGGTTGTTATTTTTGTTTGTTTGTTTTTTGAGACAGAGTTTCTCTGTATAGCCCTGGCTGTCCTGGAACTCACTCTGTAGTCCAGGCTGGCCTTGAACTCAGAAATCTGCCTCTGCCTCTCAAGTGGTGGGATTAAAGACATTCATAATTACTACCTGGCTATAACATTTAATTTTATGTATCAGTTTGTTTCAAACATTACAATGAATGTTTCCATGAAATTACTTTTGCTAAGATAAATATTAAAATTAATAGAATGAATAATTGCAGGAGGGATGGCTCAGTAGATAAAGTACTTAGCATGTAAGTGTGAAGACCTCAGGACAAATTCTCAGAGCCCACATAAAGACAAATAAGATAGTAGAAATCTTCCAAGTCCTTCTATGGTGAATTAGGAAATAGAGGCAGAAGGATCCTGAAAGTTTGCAGGCGGGCTAGCCTAGCATGCATGAGAAGAGACTCTGACTCAAACAAGATAGGCAGTGAAAACTGACAGTAGAGGTGGCATGTGTCCACCTGCACACACACACACACACACACACACACACACACACATACACACTCAGGCACACACAGGCACAAGCACACATGTAAACACATGCACACACACATACACATGCACACTTACACACACGCATGCACACATTTGTATACAAAAAGACTGAGTAAAGCACACTGACCTTGGCCCCATGACTGAGTAAACATTATTTATCAGTTAGTACTACTTTGAGGCTTCCTCTTACTCCAATCAAAAAACCTAAGCTTAAGGAATGAGTATAAGAAGACTGGCCTTCCTCCAGCAGAGAATCGTTTGACTGCTTACTCTGGGCATCAGTTTTCTTGGCCTTCCAACTAGACATAAAATATCAACTGTTTCTAGCCTTGAAGATTGTAGGTTTTGAACATTGCTAGCCTCATAACCTTATGGCAAATTCCTTATACTTCTTTTCATGCACATATATATGCATACATACACACACTTGTGCTGTTGGATGTATTTCTCTGGAGAATTCTGATACAAGCACCTACTGTTTGCTGGGAATTATTATAAATTTCACAATAAAGCACTAAGAAATATGTTATCCTGCCCATTTGTGGGATGAAAAAGTTCAACCAAAGGTAAGCTTTAATGACTCAGTCCAAATACTGAGCAATAAAAGGTATGTCCAGAGTTCAAATACAAGCTCATTCTTTATCAAAGCCTACATACAACCTTCCACTCTCTTGCCCTCCTTACAGGCTGAAGCCAATTTCTTTCCAGCTTGGCTTAGCTCTTCTTAAAATGTCTTCTTGCACCCTGCTGCTTTGGGAATTCATGGAGTGGTCAGAAGTGAAGCCTCCAACAATGCATCAGAATCATGCAGAGCTCTTTCGGCACTGTCCTTGGGCCTGACATTTCTTATACAGGACTGTATGTGTAACTGCCTGAGGGGAAATAATTGCCTTTAATCTGTACTGAACTGAGGCCATGTCCTTGAATACTGCATTCCTACTCATACACTTATCAGTAAAAGTTTACTGTGCAGTCCCTGATCCGTGCTTGCTCATAGCCCTTCAGTACACCTATTAAAGCAAGTCAAGATTTCTGTTTGTTAACCAAAAGCCTTGCAAAGCACTTCCTTGGCATGTGATGTAATGCTTGGACATGTTTCCATACACTAGACAAAATGCTGTCCAATTATATATAGGCCCAGACTTTCATTTTCCTACAGCAACAGCCGACCTCATCAAGGTTCAGGGACCATTGTGGGAGAGAAGACAGAAGGAGAGAGAGCCAGAGCAGATACATGGCTATAAGGAAATATTATCTTCTGGATAAAATCCACTTGTAAATCTACAGTGATCGTGACAGCATGTATCATGCTTGTGCAAATCCAAGCCAGATCAATTCAATCAGGGAGAATGAAGCTGGACACACAGTCCGCACCTAGCCATGGAGCTCTTGGTAATTTTGGTCTGGAAGAGGAAGAGATGGTTTTCTCTAAGAGCGTAGCCTATAGTTACATCAACCACATTCCAGTGAAAGACCACACATGCAAGAATATTTGAGCAGTATAAATTGGTCCTGGAGGCTGTGAAAAGGTGTGGGGTACACAACGCTGGCTGGGAAAAGAAGGAGGGGAGTCTGGAAAGAATTGGCAAAAATGAGAAGATATGGCCCAAACACTTTGTATGAAACACTGAAAGAACTAATAAAAGATTTCTTAAAGGCCCCCTTGAGCTAGTAGTCGATGATAGAAAAAAGAAAACCTCTCTCTCTCTT
>NW_022196894.1:84389798-84434600 GCF_008632895.1 Mastomys coucha
GCTCTAATCAGGTCAGATAATTATTTCAGAAAAGATGACTCACACACTGATTACAAACTTTGAACCATCTAACTGCCTTTTGTTACATATGGATATAAATATCTTCTATATTAAATTTATATTCCCTAATTTGATTCTTTTAATTTCTACTATGGTCCTTTTATGTTTTTTTTTTTTTAACTTTTGGCTAAGAAGAATATTTTTGGTTAAGATTGTTACTTACAATTCATTTTACTGGTTTTCACACATAGGAAAAAATATTGAAATATGTCCATCAAACATTTCATAATTTAGCAAAACCTCAAAATAAAAGTTTTCCAGAAGTTTTCAGAACAAAAAATAAGATCAAATAGCTTAAAGCAAAGCCAAGATTTCCACTGGAGTTGTCACCATGTTCTTGGGCTCTCAGGCTATTAAGAAAAACATGATAGGCAATTTGTAAAACTAAACGAAATGTTTTTCAAAAGAAAGACCCCATGTATAAATTATATTACAGTAACATTTCGATAACATATGATCCCCCCTAGGGTTTGGACTTTAGTAGATGCCATGTGATTTAAGACCCATCCAAGAAGTTTGTTCTGCAAAGTAACACCAGTGCCATATGAAGCCCATGGCCCAGCCTCACGTAGAAAGCCACTTAGACAGAAATCTCATGAACTCCTAAAAGCACTAATGGACAATGGACAATCCTGTGCACATTTCTTTTTTCACTGAGGTCTCAAGGTCTCCTCCCACCACAAATGAAACTCTATAATTCTTTCCTAACCTTTGGGAGTTTCTTCAAACTTGTGTCTTAGGACACTCTTTCTGTGTCCAAGGACAATATTTCTTAAATGTAGATTGCCCAGTGTGGCCAGCATTTGGGGAAATACCCTCTCCTTCCTCATTTAAAATGGACCCTTACTTGCCTGCCTCGTTCTTAACCAAAGTGATTGCATTATTGGAGCTTCTAGAAAATTTGAATATGGTTCAAGACCCAGAACTGAGTACAGAGATGGGGAAAGAGGGCGAAAGAGTATTTTTTTCAAGGTACTATTACAATCCTGTGTTTCTCCTCTCCCTTAACCTCCCACACTTCTCTCTCCTCTTCAGTTTCTCCCTGATCTCCTTCTGTGTCAAGAAAACACGTGCATGCCACCCCAGCATCAGCACCAACAAGAGGACAGAGAACAGAAGCAGATTTGGAACTAAAGGTATAATAAAGTTTTGCCAAAAATCAATGATATAATTTTCCTTGTGGCTATTCCAAAAATGAAAACAGTGAAACGTTTTTAAAGATTTTATTTTAATTGCCTGTGCCTATGTGAGGGTGTGTGCCCCAGAATATTAGTGGAGCTGAGACTAGATGCCTGAAGCTGAAGCAACAGAAAATTATATACTGCCAGGCATGGGTCCTGGGAATGAGGTTCAGTACTCTCAAAGAGCAGTACAGATAAGCAATCTTTCCAGGCCTGCACTTTATCTAGTTTTGTGTTTGAATTTTGTTCTGAAGCATTCAGAGTAAAATTTTTGGACTCATAAACTCCCTTGTATGCAATGTCGTGTCTTCTTGCCTTCTGCAGGCCTGGGATTTTATTCACTAATACATCACAGTTAGGTTCCAAATGAAAAGGCTTAACAACTGTTCTTAGAGCTTTCTTACTTGTATTATTTTGCACCCAATGTACTACTTTCCAAAGTGGGATGCATACATCACTAGGGGAGGAAACTAATCCACTGGAAAATGGACAACACATTTTAGAGCTTATGTCAATTCTTAAAGCAAAACGAAATGAATAGTCATACCTTATATATGAAGCATAACACCAATGGGATTTTCTGGAGGTCCACATACCAGCATCACTCATCATGAGGTCACCTGAGAGGCTACTTTGTTATAAACAGGTTGGCAGTGAAATTGTCACTCATCATCTTTTAGCAGATTGTTGATCAAATAGACTGATTTATCTTGGCACAGTTTTTTAAAATTATCCTTAAAAGATTCATGGAGATTGGGCATAGTCTAATAACAAAGAAACAAGAAAACAGGCATGAGAATGTCTCTTCTACTCAGAGGCAAATGCTTTATCAAGCATATCATGAGTTTTTATTTTTTAACTTTCTACTACCTATAATAATAAAAATCATCCAGTAGCATGGTGAACAATATTTTCCTCAAATGGACTGATGTAAAATGATTTTTTAATATTCTAATTAAAAGCTACAATATTTTATGAAAAGTGTTACAATAATAAGATGTTAATTTTTATAAAGGTCTATAGAATTCTTCTAAATACTAACGACAAGATTTCCTCTAAAACCTCCCTGATGCACAGTCATGCAGTTTGTACATGGAATTTTCCTGCGCTGAGACACCGGTCTATTGCACTGTGGGAAAGCTAAGAATTATCATAAAATAATTTCTCTTAGAAAATTGGATTCTGTGCAGTAGTAAGTTCTTTTCCTTGGTCACCCAAATATTTTCCAAGGTGAATATTGCCAGCTCCTCTTACAGAATAACTTTAATATCCATTTTAATTCTAGCTTCTGGCTTAGGGCAGTTTCTAGTTAGCTTGCCTTTGGATTCTTTGCACACAAAACATCAGTCACAATTGGATCTAACCAATGTGGCAGGCAACTAAATAAGCACAAACAGAAGAAGACAGGTAAGAGCTTGTCCTCACGAAATTTAGAGTTCACTAAAGTAGCCACAAACATTTAGCTTTTAATACAGTAAGCAAATGAGGAAAATATAAAATAGATATAGTTAACAAAGAAGCATTTAGTCACAGGCAAATGCATGGTCTAGCAGCTAACTGGGATTGGAGTCAGAATAGCCCAGTTAAGAATGTTATATTCTGCATGCACTTCTTGGTGAGCGTGGGGTCCCCAATAGAGGAGATAGAGAAAGGACTGAAGGAGTTGAAAGGGTGTGCAATCTCATAAGAAGAACAACAATATCAACCAACTAGACCCCCTAAAGCTCCCAGAGACTAAGCCATCAAGCAAGGGGTACAACATAGTTCCAGCTGCATATACAGTAGAGGATGGCTTTGCACCAATGGAAGGAGAGGTCATTGGTCCTATATAGACTTGACAGATGCCCCAGTGTAGGGGAATCGAGGGTGGGGAGGTGGGAGTGGGAGGGTGGTTGGAGGAACACCCTCATGGAAGCTAGGGGAGGGAGAATGGACTAGGGGGTTTCCGGGAGGGGGGAAAACCAGGAAAGGGGATAACATGTAAATAAAGAAATGTAAATGTAAATAAATGAAATGTAAATAAAGAAAATATTCAATTAAAAAAAGAATGTTATAGTCATGTCAAGATCCAGAAGAACTTGTCAGGCAGAGATACAGCTAGAGAAAAGACCTTGTGGTGGCAAGCAATTTAGCGTTGAGATTAATAAGTCTCAAAGGACAGAACAGAGAGTGTTGGAGCAGAAGAGTTAAGAAAGGACCTGGGGAAGCAACAGGGTTAATTAAGGCTTTCTATTACATGCTAACAGTGAGTTGATTTCATTATGAATACCCTTAAATTGTGCCATGCAGATGGTAAAATCCTCACTGCCTGCTTTCATATCTTCCAACAATTACTATTTGTTACTGGCCTGCAATAACATTAAACAGTGGGTAACCTGGAAAAAAGGAGTTAGAAAGAAGAACAGCTGCTAGAGAGAGTTAGGGATAGGATAGAGTGGCCACAGACATACCTACCCACGTGGAAGGGTAAAAATTAGACAGGAGACTTTACTGCTCAGCCATCTTGGTTCTTTAATAATGAATCCTTTGTTCTCCCAACAGGTATATTACCTGGGGCAAAACCCACTCCCCCCAAAATACATCAGTGTCCAATCAGTGACTTCCTTGTTACTCTGTGGGGGTGGAGCTTTTGAATGCAACTGGAACCAAGTTTAGCTCAACAGGTGGGCAGCCACAGCCCTCGGGCCATGGCACTGTTTTGCTTTCCATTCTGTCCAGGCTGTGGGGAGGGAGTCCACAACTACTGCTTCCTTCACTCATTTTTTTTATCAAGTTCTAGAATTTTATGCTGTAAGTTCCAACAGGGGTTATCCTCTCTCTCTCTCTTTCTGTCTCTCTCTGTCTCTGTCTCTCTCTGTCTCGTCTCTCTCTGTCTCTCTCTGTGTCTCTCTTTCTCTCTCTGTCTCTGTCTCTCTGTCTCTCTGTCTCTCTCTCTCTCTCTCTCTTTCTCTCTCTCTCCCCACCTTCCCCTCTCTCTTCCTTTCTCTCTCCCTCCAAAAGCATTCAATCTCTGCCATACAGAAGCCTGGAAAGCTCATTTTTTTAACAATCCAAAAGATCTGTTGATTCTTGTCGCTCTAACAGCCCATCATGGGACATTTTTTTATTCAATGACAGAGTAAAATAAGACTTCAAAAGTCTTAAAGTGTAGGCTATTTCTAGAAATGACAAAATTGGGATGCCTACCCAACATCTAATATTCTACTGTTTGGAATTCACAAGTATCTTAAAGATTAAAAGAAAAACAGGAAAAGTAAAATCATAGGGTGTCAAGAAAGTTTATAGTTTGATGGGTACAATAAGCATATTAAAATTAGTTTTACGTGAAATGGGGTTTAGGAATTTCAAAGCCCTCATAGTCTTTCCCTCTGCCACTTGGCTTTTCCAAAATAAAATGTTCAGGTTTCCATGACATGCAACCCTATATCCACAAAAACAGATTATTTTTTCTTGAACTTATGCAAGAATACTTTGCTGATCTATTTTCTTTCCATTACTATGCACTTACTCCTTGATGGATGGCATAACATGTTGACACGGAGTTCATGGTTTATTGAATACTTCTAAGTACCCTCCAACTGAAATAAAGATTTGTATTAAAACTGAACTTGAAATTTTGTTTTGAATTGATTATTGGGGCAAAGTTAAGTTCATCGATTAAATAACATTGACTCTAAGGTCAACCACATTCAATGTGTATTTTGGATTGCATTTTCTTTTCCCAGTAATTACTGTGTAAATTGATATTGGTAAAAAACTAGTTCTTAATCTGCCAAAGAGCATATGAAATACTCCCCTAGGAGCCCTCCTGGCACTTGCCAAGACTACCTGTCCTCAGGTACTTCAAATCTTTGACAGTAGAACGTCACACCTCTCCCTAAAGATTAGAGATATTCTTAACACTTACTAGCATAATACAGAAAAGCAGGCTCTACTACTTACTTTATGATCATGCACTTATTTATAATGAAAAACTAATTTTGGTGGGGTATGTAATGTACTTCTTCTGATATAGACTAAATTGTGTTCATCTAAAAATGCTAAAATGAAATTTAGTATCCAGTAGTATAGAATATGGTATTATTAAGCCTCAGCAGCTTAACAGAAGGATGAAGATAAAAGAGAGTAGTTAGAGTGGTCCCAAACTTAGCATAACTAATTCACATTGAGGAACACACATACAGAAAGACAGTGATGTAAAGACATGGGAAGAAGGCAGCCAGCTACAAACTGGGGAGAAAGGCCTAAAAGATTCCCTACAGCCCTCAAGAGAAGCCAGCCTTGTGAACAATTTAATTTCAGCCTCTTCTCTTGGAAAACTGGGGGTAAATTCACTGCTGTTGTCCACACAGTGATATGATGTTACAGTTGTCTTAAACTAAAACCCCGGTTTCCGGTAAGAGTTTGTGCAAATTAGGGACAGCTCATATAACTTAATGACTTTGAGAAGTTATACTGTGATCACATACCTTTAAGGGCATTTTAAGAATAAATATCATAACCTGGCACAAGGTCACTGAAATTTGAAACTGAAGGCATATGCTAAGTTGCTATCTCATCACCCACTGGTGCATCTCCGAGTGACAGTAAAGTGAACTTGTAAAAGAGTTCTTTTGCTTTCTTACCACAGGATACCAATAAATCCATCATTTTATTCAGGTCCTTCTTTAATATACCCTCTTTGAGAATATTTTGCTCATTCTGTGTATAGAGCAGAATAAAAGAGCTCCCAGATCAGTGCTTTCTTTTCTCTACCATTGTCAACAGTAATGAATGAACCTATTAAAGGAATGTATATGGTTTTAATTTGAGTTTGGGTCACTTACAGTTAAGGGTAGCATGCAAATCAATAGCACATCAAGAAACTACTATTCCCACAAACCATAATCCTAGATAAATGCCATATGACTCAGTCTGCAAAAACGTCTCTTAAAACTCTGATGCCAGGTTGCAGTGCCAAGCAACAGCCAGCAGCTCAAACTCATGAACAAGCAAAACCTAGAGTCTATGAAATGCAGAAGTACTTTGTCTTATTACCAAAAGAGTTTTAATTTGTCTTGGTAAGTGTATTAGTATGACCCATCTTTAAGAAAGATATAATTTAACAACAAAAATGTTTATTTCTAGTTTAATGGAAGTATGGGGGAATGTTATATTAAAACCATACCTTTGGCTTTAGAAGAAACTTAAACTAAAGTCAATTTTGAATTCCAAACTCAAGTAGCCTCCTACATCCACCAAGATATTCCACGATCTTTTCCATAAGATTTGCTATTTTATACAAAGTTAAGTCAGTAATTTCTGTCTTAAGGTATAAGGAAATCATATTTCTCTTTGTATCTGAGCCCTCAGATATCCATAATTCTTAGCAACGTGCACATCTATGGTGCTTTGCATTTACCTCTGTGCACTGCCAGGAAGAGGTTTGTGAGACAGCCTTACCATGTGGTATATACCTAAATATTTAGAAGGTTTTATGGTATATCAACTTAGCTGAACTTTAGGTTCCTCCTAAAATTAAGAGCCTCTTCAGTCATGGCTTTGTATGGGGATTACAATAGTAGGTGTTTGCTTGTGTGTTTGTGTTTGGTTTTTTAGCATGGTCCTTAAATCCAATCAGAGAATGGTTGGTAACAACCATAAGAACCATGCCACCTTTACACTAATGGACACATCCTTCTTGACAGCTTGGTATTATACTTTATAAAGTTCGCAACTAGGTAAGACTGTTGATGCCTTTACCTAACACTCCTACCCTAACACCCTGCATAGCCCCTTTTAGCAGTATGGGGTTTACCAGCACAAAGAATACTCACAACTTAGTGTCAGCTTGATTTCTCTATATGTAGCATGCAAGCTGTATGGTGTCTTCATTAACATCCAAATACCATATGTAATCTGTCATGTACATTTCTAAAACAAAACTCTCAAGGTAAGCAAAGATATTAGTGGATGTTAAGATCTAACTGACGTGCAAATATCAGGGCTATGCCAAATACATGACAAAACACAGGAGACATCTCATTTAATGCATCCTCTTAAAAATCGAGATTCCTTATTACATGTTGCAGTATCTTTTGGGTATATGCCCAGGAGTGGTATAGCTGGGTCCTCTGGTAGTACTATGTCCAATTTCCGGAGGAACTGCCAAATTGATTTCCAGAGTGGTTGTACCAGTCTGCAATCCCACCAGCAATGAAGTAATGTTCCTCTTTCTCCACAACCTCTCCAGCATCTGTTGTCACCTGAGTAGCCATTCTGACTGGTGTGAGGTGGAATCTCAGGGTTGTTTTGATTTGCATTTCCCTGATGACTAAGGATATTGAACATTTCTTTAGGTGCTTCTCAGCCATTCGGTGTTCATCAATTGAGAATTCTTTGTTTAACTCTGTACCCCATTTTTTAATAGGGTTATTTGGTTCTCTAGAGTCTAACTTCTTGAGTTCTTTGTATACATTGGATATTAGCCCTTTAACAGATATAGGGTTGGTAAGGACACATGCTCCACCATGTTCATAGCAACCTTATTTATAATAGCCAGAAACTGGAAGCAACCCAGATGTTCCTCAACAGAGGAGTGGATACAGAAATTGTGGTACATCTACACAATGGAATACTACGCAGCCATTAAAAACAATAAATTTATGAAATTCGTAGGGAAATGGATGGAGCTGGAGAATATCATCCTGAGGTAACCCATCACAAAAGAACAAACACGGTATGCACTCTCTGATAAGCGGTTATTAGCCCAGAAGTTTGGAATACAGGAAGAACAACCCACATTCCACCAGGAACTCAAGAAGAAGGAAGACCAAAAGGTGGACATTTCATTCCTTCTTAAAAGGGGGAACCAAATACCCATGGAAGGAGTTGCAGAGATTAACTATGGAGCAGAGACTGAAGGAAGGGCAAGCCAACCTAAATACAGCTATCTCCTGAGAAGCTCTGACAGTATCTGACTAATACAGATGTAAAGGCTCACAGCCATCCATTGAACTGAGTACCGGGTCCCCAGTGAAGGAGTTAGAGAAAGGACTAATGGAGCTAAGGGGTTTGCAGCCCCTTAGGACGAACAACAATATGAACTAACTAGTACCCTCAGAGCTCCCAGGGTCCCAACCACCAACCAAGAACTGCACATGGAGGGGTCTGATTGTTCTAGCAGCATGTGTATAGTAGAGGATTGCAAATTCGAGCATCAATAGGAGGAGAGGGCCTTGGCCCTGTGAAGCTTCTGTGCCCCAGTGTAGGGGAATGCCAGGGCCAATATGTGGGAGAGGGTAGGGTAGCAGGCATGGGGAGGGGGGAGGCAACAGGGGTTTGTTTTTGTTACTTTTGTTTGTTTCTTTGTTTTTTGGAGGGGAAACTCTGAAAGGAAAAATTTACATGTAAATAAGAAAATATCTAATAAAAAAAATCGAGATTCCTAAAACCTTAGGCAAGGCTCACATATGACTCAGGAATAATCATGGCTGTCACCTCTAGAGGTGACGTAATAACCTCATTTTTTTTTCAGATTTTCTGTCATTTGAAGATTAAGTGTTCATATATATACAGCTTACTAGCATCCAGGTGAGGGTCCAGAAGGCACAAAGGCACATAATGAGCCAACAAACCAGATTAGAGGACCCACTAGTATAGTGAAAGTCAAAAGCAGCTTAATCTTTACAATATCACCTTCTCTCAACTTCCCATGCTTGTTTTCATTACTTAAAGAAACATGTGAGGAGAGTATTGTCTTGGAAATAATTTTCAGGCCTTCTTAAACTTGAACGTTTGTACCTATAAGCCTATAGTTCAAAAACCTTTCTCTACTCTTTTAGAACAAGTGCCTTATGCCATTGTTTTAATGATTTTGTAAATGAAATGTCTAATCTTTTCTTTTTTTCTCAGCCACCCTAACTTGGAGTTCTGCATTCACCCAACTGTGAGTACATTGCACTTGGTTACAAATCTGTAACCCAGATTGGAATTTACTCTTAAAGGCTTGTGGGATTTTTTTTTTATTTGATTCCTGAAAAGGGAGGCAATGAAGAAAATCAGTGCCTTGTGCTCACTCCCTGAATTGTTAGAAAGAGGTCCGGAGCTGGAAAAAAAGATATAAGCTCTTCAGACTTGACTTCTTGGTCTCATACTGTCACTGTGGCTTCTGATAATCTCCTAGCTGCTTTGAACCTTTTAATAAATGTTTTTCTCTGTTGATGAATGGTACTGATCCTTAAGTCAGCTCATAGAACTCAATTGTGTAGACAAGAGGCAGATTTAAAAGTCATAACAAGACCCTCATAGGCTGTAGACAGGGGTTTCATCTCAGTCATAAGATCTCAAAACTAATAATGTATGTCTATACAGGTTGACACTAGAAGTCTGACTGATTAAAAGGAGTCCTCAACTTGAAGCACAGATTAACCAAGGATGCCTAACCATACAAAGCTTCCTGAGATATTGGAAGAACTATCTAACCTAGTGTTAACTAGGTTATATTTTTAACGTTGGAATATATTTCTATCCTGTGTGAATCAAGGTTATGAGTCCCTGGACTCATTATACCAACATAAAGAACAAGATTCAGAAGAATTGAGCAATGTTACAAATGCTTGCTCCTGTGAACTAGAAACAGGGCTCATACTAAGGATAAAAATTGTTTTGGCCATGCATAGTGGCATACCCCTATAGAGTAATTTTAATCTATCAACTTGGCTGCTCTTACAAGGGCTCATATCCAAATACCTTCTAGGTCTATGTGATCCCAGTGGAATTCAGACAGTATGATATGGATACTGCATTACAGTATGATATGGCTAGAATATAGACATGTCCTTAGTATACACCTTTAACCCTAAACAGTGAAATTAAGGTTAGTTTATAGAATGAAACAGTTGTCTTTGAAACTGGCATCTAATTGTGGGACAGACAAAATGATGACTCAGAGAAAGATTTGACAGAATGAATCAGAGATAGAATATGCCCAACTCTCCCAAGAACAGACAGGAATGAGGCAACATTAGAGAGTGGGGTGCAGAGAGAGAGGGAGGGAGGAAAAAGAGAAGGAAGAGGAGGAGGAGGAAGAAGAGGAGGAGGAGGAGGAAGAGGAGGAGGAGAAGGAGGAAGAGGAGGAGGAGGATGCAGGTGAGGACAGAACAAGCCAGAAAATGAGAAGGAGCAAGAAAATTAGAACAAATTGCTACAGTTAGTTTTAGGCCAAGCAGAGCAATCCACTCAGAAGCTGAACAAAGCTGATTTGAAACAGATAAGAGAGGAGTTTGAGCCAGAACAGGTAACCTGAACCAGCCACCCAGAGTTCAAAAAGAACTAGAAAGGGTGAGTTTGTTGAGTAGTAAGTTTCTGAGACAGCAACTAAATGTGGAAACAAAACTGTTTCAAAAGGAACAAAGTTACTTTTACATAATCCTTTAATCTGAGCACTTGGAAAACAAGAGACAGATCAAAAGCTCATTCTTAATAGCAAGTCTCAGGACAGACAGTGTCCTGGAGACCTCACAATAAAGAACTAACAGCAAGGAGAAAAATTGATGACAAAATTAATGGTCAGCAGAGTCAAGCAGCATATGATTTTTATTGGTGTCTTACTATTGGTCTGTTCATTTGATTAGCTTTAGTATTCTAAAGTCTTTTTCTGTTTTTTGTTAAAGATTTATTTATTATTATAAATGAGTATACAGAAGACGGTATCAGATTTCATCATGGGTGGTTGCGAGCCACCATGTGGTTGCTGGGATCCGAACTCATGACCTTCGGAAGAGCAGTCAGTGCTCCTACCTGCTGAGCCATCTCACCAGCCCCAGTATTCTAAAGTCTTACTTTGCTGCCTGTGAGTTACCAGACATAAAATGAAATACAGTTTAACAATTAGATGTAATACTAAGTAACCCTTTTATGGTATGCAATTAGCATGTTTGCTTAATTGTGGCTTGGCCTTGTTCCTCCAGAACATTAAGTCTATACTTTCTTGGCAATTCAAATTCGGGAGGTTAATTTTATTGATTTATTTGTGGTTTAGATCATAATTACATATGCGTTTAAAATGTTATAAAATGATTACAAGAGAAACTCAAACTATGGTGTCATTGGCTCTACTTCCTGATACTGAAGCCAATCTCCTGCTGGCATTAAGAGAATGTCACTATCCTAACTAGGATGATACTTCAGCCCCATCTAGCCATGAGAGTGTCTCTTCTTCTTGATCTCTGACCTGAAACAGAACATCCTCAAGAATAAATTCTTCTGTCTGGGCCAGCCGGTACCCTGAGCAGAATTTGGGCACAAACTCCACAGGCAGTCTCAAAACTCCCAGAGGAAGCTCCACTCCCAGGTGCTCTAACATACATGCCCAGGATCAGAGGTGAGGAGGACACAACATCTGTCACAACACAGAGAGCAATGAGACCAGCAGGACCCAGGCACACAGGAACTCGACCAGCCCAGTGGCACTGGTTCTTTCCAGTCTGTCTGGGCCAGTGCCCTGAGCATACCTTGGACACAAACTCTGCAGCCAATACCACAACACCCAGAGGAAGCTCCACTCCCAGGCACTCTAACAAACCCAGGATCACAGAATCACAGAATCACAGAATCACAGAGACAGCTTGACTCTGAGGTATTCTGACACAACCAGGATCACAGGAAGGACAGGCTCCAGTCAGATTTAGCTAGGGCAGGTAGTACTACAAATAACCAGATGTCGGGGGTAGGGAGGCAAGTATAAGAAAATAAGCAACACAAACCAAGTTTACTTGGCATCTTCAGAACCCAATTCTCCCATCATAGCAAGTCCTGGATACACCATCACACAGGAAAAGCAAGATTCAGATATAAAATCACTTATCATGATGATGATACAGGACCTTAAGAAAGATATAAATAGCACCCTCAAAGAAATACAGGAGAACACAGGTAAAGAGCTAGAAGCCCTTAAAGAAGAAACACAAAAATCCCTTAAAGAACTACAGGAAAACACAATCAAACAGGTGAAGGAAATGTACAAAACCATCCAGAATCTAAAAATGGAAATAGAAACAATAAAGAAATCAGAAAGAGAGACAACCCTGGAGATAGAAAACCTAGGAAAGAAGTCAGGAACCATAGATGCAAGCATCACCAACAGAATGCAAGAGATAGAACAGAGAATCTCAGGGGCAGAAGACACCATAGAAAACATTGACGTAACAGTCAAAGAAAATGCAAAAAGCAAAAAGCTCCTAACCCAAAACATCCAGGAAATCCAGACCACAATGAGAAGACCAAACCTAAGGATAATAGGTATAGAAGAGAGTGAAGACTCACAATGTAAAGGGCCAATAAATATCTTCAACAAAATTATAGAAGAAAACTTCCCTAACCTAAAGAAAGAGATGTCCATGAACATACAAGAAGCCTACAGAACTCCAAATAGACTGGACCAGAAAAGAAATTCCTCCTGTCACATAATAATAAAAACACCAAATGCACTAAACAAACAAAGAATTTTAAAAGCAGTAAGGGAAAAAGGTCAAGTAACCTATAAAGGCAGGCCTATCAGAATTACTCCACACTTCTCACCAGAGACTATGAAAGCTAGAAGATCCTGGGCAGATGTCATACAGACCCTAAGAGAATACAAATGCCAGCCCAAGCTACTATACCTACCAAAACTTTCAATTACCATAGATGGAGAAAACAAGATATTCCATGACCAAACAAAATGTACACAATATCTTTCCACAAATCCAGCACTACAAAGGATAATAGATGGAAAACACCAACATACAGAGCAAAACTACATCCTAGAAGAAGCAAGAAAGTAATCTTTCAACAAACCCATACAAATCTAATTCCACCTATAACAACAAAACTAACAGGAAGTAACAATTACTTTTTCTTAATACCTTAATATGAAAATTAACATTATCAACATATCCTAATCAATTGAGATCCAAAAATATGAGGAATTAGAAATTTGTTGACTGTCATCCAATGGTCTCTCTAATTTGGTAATTGGAGAAATAGGTCCAATATTGTACAATTCATATACACCCTCTGCTTGTTTGTACATGACAGTGTCTTGCTGTGTACCATGTAATAGTCTTGAAATCAGGCTTCACCTATCTCAGCCTCTCTATTAGTAGGATTATTTGATGTTTTTACACTATACTATGGTTTTCAGAACAGCTTACATATTTCAAATGTATTTATACAACCAAAAGAAAAGTAGACAATTAACTTGGGAGGTGGCTTATAAGAGAACAACAAAGAGTAATACTGAATGCTTTGCTTGATGTTTGTAACTCTTGTATTAAGTTTGAAGAAGAGGACTTTATAAATTACTCTTTCTATGAGATGAATGCTTTTCAAAATTATCACAGCCAATGAACCAGATTCTTACCCTCACCTAATGTCTCTGCCACCCTTCAAGCAGAACCATTGTTCATTGAAACAGTTGGTGAATGACTTTATGGATAGACCATCTTAATACACACATCATTTCTTAAATGAATGTAACCTGTTCTCTGTGGCCTGAGAATAAAGTCACTCACTCAAGTCAAATAGTTTTGACCATATCAGGAAATCTGTATCCAAAAATCATGCCTACAAATCATTTCGTGGCGCAGCAGAACTGTCGACTCTCAGCTTAGCTACAATGGAGGTAAAATCCTTTGGTGATATGAGAGTCATTGAAGTACAGCCCTATTACAATGAACTCCAATGTCTAAAAATTGTTCTTATTTTGGGCTTATAAGAGCCAAGATTTGAAATGCTACTTAATACAAAATAAACAAACAAACAAAAAGACCTTATATATTTAGGTTCATTTAAGAAAATACTAGTAGTGATGTATTATTTTAAAACATACAGTTAATATGTTTGGAGTTATTTAAAATTTATATTGAGAAAAATGTATGTATTTTCAGTATTGCTATAGACATGCATCTACATAAGACTGTTAAATTGATTGTTGTTTTATATCAAACAATTTTTATAATACTCATTTTTATTGTTATAATATTTTATAAATTTTATAGAATATGACAAAAAAGGTATTGTAGGTATTGAAGAGGGTCTCTGGGTGGAGTTGGGGTACAAGAGGGAAAGAAGAACATGATGTGATTCTATTTACTTAAAATGGTTTTAAATGTTAACAAATTCAGATAAAGTGAAATCATGTATCTTTTCTCATCATAATGCAATAAAACTTAAATTAATAAAAAAATTTAAAAATTAAAAAGAATAAGGTCTTGAACTGAGCATGCTCAAAAATTAACCTAGCCCTAGGTTGTCTTCCTATATAAATACATATAGGCCTCCTCAAAATCTCCATGCCTCTTTTGTTTGTGTGGAACATTGTTTGAAAGTAATTCTTGAAACAAGCACAAAGTCTTGTTTCTTTCCAAACAAAAGATGTACACCCCTCTATGATGGTCAGTGGAGGGTATTGGCAGAGTAAAAACACTCAGAACTGATTCAAGGTAATATTTGTCACTATCTAATCTGTCTATCTTGCTGATGATAGACTGAATTTCCAGGGGGACTAGTCGGTTCAATCCTAGGGAAGTATTTTCAAAAATACCATTCCAGGAAATATGAACCATGTCCAAAAGATTATCTGTGGAACCAGCTGAGTGGTGTGTGTGTGTGTGTGTGTGTGTGTGTGTGTGTTCTGGAAATTCTTTAGCAGCAAATGTGTCTGTAAGTCCAATCGAATTAGTTAATCTTTCTCAATTAACAATTGTTATATAAATACCAAACTAGTCATTTAAAGTACTTAAACCTGCCAGATTTTTCTTATTATTATAATGCTGCTTAGTCCCTCAGAATCCACTAGTTCAATAATTTCCAAACCTTGCTGACTGCCAGGTGGCTTTTAAAATACATATTCCAGACCCCACCCAAATTCAGTGGTCTGGGAAGAAATCCAGGAATATATGTAGTAAAAATCATAACAAATTTATATCTGGCATTCAATGTGTTCAGCACAAAAATTCCATCAAGTAAGAGAACCAGGGAGAAAAAAGTACAGCACATGCACGTCGTTATACAAAACTGAAACCTACATACATATCAATTTGACGTAAACTAAATGTGGAGTGTGCGTTTCTTTTCTCACATAGGTCTTCTGATTAAACAGGGAAGCCATCTTATATATTTTACACCTGCAAGGTAAAGGCTTAGAGACATTTGTAAAGAAGCCAGAGCATGACTTAGTTTTGCAAGGTTTAATTACAGTTGCTCGACTGACTTAGAAAGAAAACATAAATAAAGACAGATAGTACCAATCTCTTACCCATAAAATTGTTGGCTTACATAGTTCACATCATACCTTTATTATTGGAGGAACAAATACATCAAGTCTGTGAGTGTCTTTCACTACAGCTAAGGAGAACATTTTTAAAGCTGGAGAGTAGGCTGAAGACACATCAAGAGTCTGTTTCTTAAGAGCCTCGTGCTTGACTAGGTTAGCTAACTAATCTTGGAAAATAGTACCAAGGCTTCTCAATAGAATCCAGGGCTTCTCAAACTCGATATAAATCCATATAAATCCCCAGAAATTCTTCTTACAATACAGATTGTAGGTCAAAATGCAATCAAAGAATCTGAGTTACTAACGAGTTTAGCATTATAAGATGATCTAAACACTCACTATCTTTATTGTGTCACTCTCTTTTTATTTATGTCAATAAACTGTAATTAAAAGTGGGCTTTATCCTACCAAATATGGTGACCTAATCCTGTAAGTACCTAGCACTTGGGAGGCTGAAGCTAGAGGATGGTTGTGAGTTCAAGGTCACCCTGGGATACAAAGTGTGTATCATTCCAACCTGTTTAAAAATACGAGATTTGTTTTCATAATAGCAGTGAGCCAGAATAAGTGATGTTTTGGCAGCAGATGTATAGTTGATGAATCAGGAGAGGAAGAGCAGTGGAACTCACAGGGGAACCGGGCAGGCTGTGGATGTAGCCCTCACAGGTTTTCTCTTGATGAAGATACTTGATTCCAACTGTAGCACACCCCAAAAGGAAATGCAGTCCTCATTTCTTCCTATTCAGAGGGCTCCTGGCATGACTGCCACTTTGTTTGGCCCATGTTTAGTAATCCACTACATTTTGGAAACAGTATCATCTGGCTCCCAAATAGGATGTATTTACACATTTGATGGGGCTATGGAGAGTTGCTGTGTAAGGAGCTTTGCTCCTAGAGGTTGAGAAGGATCTTGTGTGAGTCTGTGTGCTGGCAGGCTTCAGATGGGTTTCTTTAGAGGTTAGGAGTGCCCCTTTCAACCACCCAAAAAGCACCATCCAGGAGTCAGGATGCTCAAGAATTGCTTCATCTTTGAAGGACTCCCCTTACAAATGACAATCCACAGATGAAATTTTTAAATCCAACTACAAGAGAAAGGCTTACATTCGAGGCACGGAGAGCTTTTCTCTTGGTCTGTTTACTCTCCAAATCACAGCAAGGTTTTAGGAAGTAGAGTCTGATCAAGAGAGCTGCTCCATCAGTGGGCTGACGGGGACTGAGTCTACACAGGCAGCAGGGCACACTCCTATGTATTAAGGTTTTAGGAAGTAGTCTGATCAAGAGAGCTGCTCCATCAGTGGGCTGACAGGGGCTGAGTCTACACAGGCAGCAGGGCACACTCCTGTGAGTCTACACAGGTGACAGGGCACACTCCTGTGCATTAAAAAAGATTAACTCCGACAAAAACATACCAAAACCAGAACAGAAAAAAACCTGTAATTCATTTTGTATTGTTATAGGGCCTGTCCTGGAGCATGGCTGATGTACCTTGTGGCTAGAGAAGTAGGAAGAATCTGGGAGAAGTTGGTGGGGGGTGGGGAGTGTGATTAAAATAAAATGTATGACAAAGTGTTTTAATTTAAAAAATACTGATGGAATATTAGAATGTTTTTTATTCAGTAGTGAAAACATTGTCACTTCATTAGCAGAGCCTAGTTTTTAAGATTCTACGTGGTTATAATATATTATGAAAGTCTGTTTATCATCTCTAGATGATAATTGCCAGGACCATAATTATAACTTTTAGAGTTCAAATGTGTCTTTTGAGAATGCCATAGAAACATTGGTTCATCTTCCCAGGATAGATAATCAGCCTCCACACTCAATGAAGTTCATGGATTCAATATTATGATTATGTGAGGCCTTCAAAAGACAGATGCAGTTTTGTAAGGACTGGACACTGTTCCTGAAATAAGGAGCAGCTGCCCACAGGTTAGTGCAGCTCTCAGGTATCAATAAAGAACTTTCTTTTTGTAGTAGATAGTGGTTAACACGAGTGCTCACAACTCGTCGAAGTTCAGAGAATAGGTGTCTAGGGAGTAACTCAGTCATAAATGGAACATCTGCATCATTCTCCAAACAGGCTCAGGGGAACATGACAAGAGAGGAAACAGAAAGAGGAAAGAGTTAGAGATCCAGGGGGACTGGATAGCAGTGTCTTTTGGCACTGAAAGGGCCTTGGTACTCATGAAGTCAGACAGCTGTGGTTTCCCACATAAGACCTGAAGAAGATCAACCCGGGTCACAGTCTACCATGGAGTGTAGGAGAGCTTTGTGAACTCCTACTTACAGCTGAGGAGCTCTTGACAGTTGATGGTAGCTAGCGAAAGTAAAGTCTGTCTTCTTTAGGGCCCATGGTATGCTGACCACACTCCAGTGGATAGCCCAACACCTGTGCAGTGATGGTAGCACAAATTGGATCAGTTGAATATTTAAAAAATAGAGGACATGAAGTTGGGAAGAGGTTGGGGTGGGTGTTTGAATTTGAAGTAGTTGGGAGAGGGTGAATGGAAAGGCGGATAAAATCAAAATACATTGTATGCACATATGAAAATCTCTATAAATAAATAAAAGCTTTATGTTTTTTTTTTTCAAAAGAAGCTCAGCATTTCAATTCACCTCACAGAACTTTCTGCTGTCAGCCCCACACTCCAGAGAAAACATGAGGGCGGTAACAGGAATAACCTACTGTGAAGTTCTGATAGCCACCAGCTTCCTGTGCGGGGCCAATGGGACAGGCTTCAGTTATCTAAGACAATTCATTTGGTGCCAACTCCTGTGGCCGTTTAATTGTTCAACGTTTCCATGTTCAGGAACTCCTCCCCGTGGACTGGCTGCCTGTGGCGTCACTGCCATTCTGAATCATGCAAATGAGGATGTCATATCCTCTGACTCAGGAGGCTTTATTTCATTGACAATTATTTTAGGAGTTTCAAACACAGGGTTGGTCTATGGTTAGTTCTGACTCCGTTAACACGTAGCTTTTCTTTTTGTCACAGAGCCCCCTTCGAAGCTGAAACAGGCTGTCAGGTAGGCACAGAGGACCCTTTCATCTGACTTTGAAAGGCACACTCATTTACTGGCAGGGAAGTTCTCCTCTTCTGCTAGGAGGCTGTGATCACCAGCCTTGCCAAATTTGGCAAAGCAACAAAAGGCTCATTTCTATGTATAATTTGCTCCCTATTTTCCCTAAGGAAAGGGCGAGTCAGGATATGCACACACGGCACAGAGGACTGAAATAGCCTTGTTTAAGTAGCTCAGAAACTACTCAGTGAAGTTCTCTGGGTTTCTGCATTCAGAGCATCAATTGCCAGTATCTTTTATGCACTGGCTGGGTAGCTTTCCTAGAGATCAACTACCTGTGCATGCTTGTATTTTTTACTGAAAGGCAGTGTGTATAGATTTCATAAAAGCAGACATTAAGAGTATCAGTGAAATCTCATTATTGCTACACACTAATTGTGTGACCATAAGTAATTTACTGAACCTCTCTAAACCTTGATTTGTCCATTTATAATATAGAACAGCATTGTTCTCATAGAGTTAGCTGGGAGGGTCGCTTTGGTTCAGTGCCTGTAAAGTACATGGAGTGGGCAGCATTGTAAGATGTATATGTCAACCATTCTGTGGTGATCAACTGTTTGTACTATGTAAAGTATATGCAAATCATTCTTTAAATTTAGTTAAATCTTAGAGAAACATGTATGGCTTTTCGCTTATAGAACAAGACAATATAGCACAGAGTTTTATACTGTAATTAAAAGTCAGTCACTCATGGTGCCAAGGAAGCTGCACCCTTGAAAACTCAACATGGCTGTCTAAACAAGACCTGAACAATCCCATCAACAGTTGGCTTGCCAATGTAGATGGGGAAATCTCATGGGATCTCACCTCTAGATAAAGAGCTGAAAGGAAGTAACAGCTGCCAAGAGAGAGACAATTCGCTTTTCCTATGAATGAGACCCCAGGTTGGTTATCCAACACCAAGCAGTCATTCCTAGGACCACATATATGCAGGCAACACTGATCCAACTCAACCAGTTGTGTTTAAATGTATATGTAACAACAAACTTTTTTTAAGGCCTGAAATTTGAGAGGGCATAGGAGCACATGAGAGGAGTAGGAGGGGGGACATGGAAGACAGAAATGATGGAATTATATTTTAGTTAGATGAAAAAAAAACAGCCAATTTTTTCTTTTTAATCTCATCTCTTAGTTGACTTTGGGGCTCACAGTTATTATCTGTCAAGAAAGAGTCTGTTTTTCTCTTAGTTTTCTAGTTTCTATGTGGGGTTTCAATGCTACTTCATCAAAACAAACAAAACACTCAGTTCACAAGAATAAAGTCTATGAGCCCTTCTTTCTAACTACCAAGGATTGACAACAGTGTAAGTATTCATATGAAATACAGACAACAAACACAGGCTTTCCTAACAGTGCACTGTGCCACTGTGTGGCAGGCCTGGTTCTATTCCACCCTCTTCATCCTTCAAAAGACAATTTTGATCCTTATCACCTCACCAGAAAGTAGGTACTCCCATGTAGACACCAGTTCCTTGAGACAAGAGAGGCCTTACTGTTATTGTTACTCTCAGGTTCACACTCAATCCCCGACTCAGAGGATGTTCACCCAGAGCTACCCAACAGGACGGGGCACATGTGTCAACTGAGACCTTGGAAGTACAAAAAACATAGGAGTTTTTATTTTGCCTGGGTTTACTCTAATTTAAATATTTAATATATGTGTGAGTGAGAGACAGAGTCAGACAGACAGACAGACAGACAGACAGACAGATAGGCAGGCAGGCAGGCAGGCAGATGTGGAGCTGTGTATGGAAGCCAGAAGATGGCATCGGTGTACTCCCTTATCCACCACTTCCTTTGAGACAAGGTTTCTCTGACATTTTCTCAGGTAGGCTAAAGGCCAATAAGCCCCTGTCATTTTCTTGTCTCTGTCCCCCTCACAGCTGGGGTTACAAATGCAGAGAAGTAGGGAACACCTTGGTATGTAGAAGGTGGGATCTGAACTACAGGTTACATGGTTCTATAGTAACCCCACATGGAATACAGCCTATCCTGCCATGTTGCAGAACTGCCTGCCAGGGTCTGCTTTTGCTGTCTGGGTGTCCAGTCACTGATTAGCACTGAACCTGATTTAAAGGAACAAAGCTGATCCAGGTGGGTGGGTTCTAGGATCTCAGCTGGTGGTGAGTCCAGGGAGAAACAGCCTTCTCTCTCAGTGAAAATGTTCTCTTCTGGTTATTGTGAGTAACAAGGTTTTATATAAACCTTGGGGGATGAGTAGAGTTTTGAGGAATGACTGTAAATTATTAACTGGTGCCAAGGAGAAGGGAACTCTTCATTTGCATAAAGAGAGATTCCGGGTGCTTGCTGAATGCATCCTTGTAGGAAGAGAAGAAGTTAAACATGTCATTTTGTCACCAGGCTATGTTACTACCTCAAGGATGGCAGAGGTGGGGTGGTACAGGGTCCTTGCACCAGGACATGCAGGCCCAGAGCAAGGAGGGAAAAGTCCTGCTCGTGCTGAATGAGATTTTCACGGTTTGGGTACACCTTTGACCTCACTCTTTCTCAAGACTGGCTCCCCCCAGTCCCTACCCCCACTCCTGTCACACAGCTTTCCCCTACAGTCAGAAATTTACTAAAGAGGCTTCTGCAACTAGAGAAACTAGCAGAAACACTCAGCCAGCACAGCTCTTGTTCCATGCTTGTCTATTTTGGTTCCAGACCTTTTAATCAGTACTTCATTTCTCTTTCAAAATGGTCCCTCATAATGTACGAATGACAGCCACAATATTTCACCCACAAAGGCCCATTGTTTAGCTTTTGTCCTTTACCCATGAAGGACTATCTTCCGTGCCTACTCGGGCTAGACACACTCCAGTTGCATGTGGAAGTAAGTGCTCTTCTGCACATCTTGCCCTTAAGATAGGGTAGTGTGTTACATTTCTCTCCTTTGTAGAAACAGGAAGTGTTTCATTTTAATTTAGGCTGAAGATGAGCCTTGATAAACATGGTCAGAATCCTGATGCTTTCTACATAACATTAGCAATCTTGACTTTCTTTTGCTCTGTTATTTATGATTTTATTTTTTTTTTCTGTTTCATAAAATTAGCCTCTGTGGATGAGCTGGGTGCTTATCATGGAGCAGTCCTCTCCACTCTAGCTTTCCCTTCTCCCTACATTCCTGTTATTTGTCATGTGTGATCTGTTCAAGTTCAGAGAGAGTCAAAAGAAAGAAATCCTCTAGGGGAAAGAGCATGCTTCCTTTTTGAGTCTCCATTAAATCTATAATACAATAAAAATAACTTCTGTTGAATACTATCCCTATTATGGTTTTATTGTCTTATTCAATCTCAACTATGATATTCCAGCCAAACAATCACCCTCCCTAATAATTAGGTCTGAGAATATAACTGTTATTTTAGCCAAGTCCCTAGTACAGCATGCCTTTTATTCAGCATTTCTAAAACCCCATCTCCCCAAATCATTACTGGGATAATTTTGCTAGGGAACACTTGAAAGAAAGCCCACATGTAACAACCAAAAATGAAGTTTTAAAACATGACATCATCATTGTCATATTGCTTTTAACAACTGAAAATCCGGGCACTTTCTCATTGTTCATGCTCATCTGCTGAGCTGACAGAGGGCTGGGTAGTTCATGGACATATCACTCTGTAAGTCACTTCCCTTCTTTGTCTCCAGACTAGATTTCCTGGAAGAATATTCACATCATTTTCTGTATGTTGGTTGACTCAGGCTTGCAACAATTTTGTGGAGAAGGTGGCTATGTTTGCTGTGTGTTTATCTTACTCATCTTTTGATATGATGGTGGTAGCCCCAAGGAATTTTAATTTCTCTTGTTTTGATTGGACTCTCACTTCTCACACACTTCCATCTCTATTGATGACTTCATGTTATCACTTGAGTGATTTATACAACACAATGAATTAAATGGATTAGCAGATTGTGTTTGACAGATTTATGTTTTATTTAATACAATAGACAGTAATTGCTTTAACAAATCAGAAACCACTTTTTTATTTTATTTGTGTGTTTGTGGGGAGGTGTGCATCTTTGTACAAGTATATTCCTTGTAATTTATGCAGAAATCAGATGACAATTTATAGATGACTGTTCTTGTAGGTCACAAAGATTAAACTCAAGTCATCCATTGGGCTTGGCAGCAAGTACCTTTATCTGATGAGTCATCTCCCCAGCCCAGAAACAAAAAGAAATTTAATTATTTCTTTTTACTTATATTTCTTTCAGGAAATCTGAAAAGTCACATAAAATTGGGCATAGACAGGCAGATTGATACTTTAGAATAAATTAGGGAATTGTTTTTCAGAAAGCCAAGCCAGATGAACTCATCATGTATGAATACAGAACTGTGAAATACTAAAATACCCATTTGACAGTAAGATAGTTTAATGCAACCATGATAGGTAAATTAACAATTGTTATAAAATAAAAGACTCATATTTCTTGCTTTTTATGTCAATAAAGTCTATAACAATTAGAAAAAACTCATTAGGAAAGAGAAAAATAAAACTCATAGGCAGTGAAATGACTAGTTTAAAAGCCAATAATTTACTTACTGATCTTTAGAAGGTTTGAGGTGGCCCTAAACTTTACATATCATTTTATGTCATGTTGTATTTATTTTTACATTACTCAAACCTGATTCATACATCCAAAAAGAGCAAGAGATAAACTTTGGTGTTAATATGTTTACAATCCCCCTAGAGAAAGTAAATGTAATTGTTACATTAAAGTCCAGTGGTAGGATTAATAATGAAGTACTAAGAGGACACAAAGAGTGTCTACAGGTTAGACTCCCTAGGGGATCACAGAAGGTAACCAGATGAGAAGAGAGAAATAGGAATGGAAAGAGGGGTATAATGCACTGAGGAAATCTCAAGTATCATACTGGAAGAAGAGAAGCAAGCTGGAGAGACTCATGAATGAAGGTCAGATCCTGAGTGTTTGATTTACAGTATAAATTGGGGAGGATTTTCAGTCTTTAGTGAAGGCAAAAAAAATGTCCAATTTTTATCACTTACCAGTTAGTTTGTGCTTCATGCCAAACCACCCAGAAGCCATCAGATTTTAAAACACTTAGTTTGTTTTTTATTCTGAGGGTAGCTCTGATAGACAGGCATCTCAGCAACTTCTACTTCACACTCACATATCGAAGGCCTGATGTGCGAGTGTCAACTAGACTAAGATGGCTTCATTCATATGCTGCTTTTGGACTCCCTCACAGAGCTATTCTTTCTTGTTCATGAGAGCTACAGCATGAGAAAGACAAGTTGGCTTCCCTTGCATGGTCTCACCATTCTAAGAACAGCAAGAACTCTAAGCAGACAATGTACACAGTGCCATCACCAACACATCTCATCTGTCAGAGCCAGTGACAAAGCTGCTAGCCTAGACTGAGAGGGAAGGAGAAGCACAGGGACAAGCTTTCTTTTCATGGGGAAAACTAAATGTTTACCAAGCTACTACAAAGAACTAATGTTGAAGATAAGAAAAAGAGGAGACTCTACACTCACATAGCAATGATGTAATGAGCCCAACCTCAAGCAAATACAGCAATGGAAAAAGGGGGGATCATTTTAAGAAGCTTTAATGATTGAAAAGTTTGTATTTAATGAAGGATCGGAGGAGAAGAAATTTCTAGTTTGACAAAAACAAGCCAGAAATAATTAAATATTTGTATATTTACCAAGTTTTCTTAACAGCATAATGTCAAATGATTGCTCCTTGTGCCAGAACCAGGGCATTCAAGAAGAATGTAGAATGTGGATCAACTCAGTTCATCACATCTTAATTCAATGCTCTCAGCTTCAGTGCCAAGTAATGGCCTTGCCCTTATGAAGTTAATATTTCTTCCATCCTGCCCAAGAATTAAAGTACATGAGGAACCAGATGGTAACAGGAAATGGGAACTGATCAAATGACAAAAATGTACTATAAAAATAATAAAGAGCAGAGAAGTAAAGTCTAGAAAAGTCTAAGCAAGTCTTGAAGCAGAGGTAATATCTTAAGATAGTAAGATAGTTGCAGCAAAATACCTCATAAATATTGTAAACTATATCAGTTTATCTAAGTATGATCTATGTGACTACTCGGCAGAACTCACAAGGCCTTGTTTTCAATGATTTATTATTAAGATAAATGAGAAAAATCATTGTTCTGATTGTAGTCTGTATGCTGTGATTCAGATGAGGAGCCATGATTAAGCTACTTTACCCATTAATTCTTGGGCTCAGAATTCGAGTTGTTATAAATCTGTCAAAACTTGACCATCTGTGAGCCAACATACTACCACAAATGCATGGTAGTAGCAGAGCCAGAGGGGATATTAGGAAATAGGCAGAGATGAGGTGAACAGAGCAAAGCAAAGCAAGGCTGTGTTATGCTACCAAAGGCAAGATCCTGTAATAAAACAAGACCTAATGAAAATTCACTCAAATTATTCAAGAACAAAGTTAAGAGGAAAATCAATCCAGGGTATATGGTAAATAATGTTTAAATAAGTGAACAGATACAGGTGAATCCAAACCTCGCCATTGGAACAGGAAATATCAGTCTTTCTTTGAGATCCTTACGAGCTGGAACTAGAAAATGAAGAATGATAGAAATAAAGATAAAGTGCTTCCCTCCATCCTCCTATACTAACCACTACCCAAGGAAAAGATGGAGATACACTACAGAGCCAAGATCCTTGGGGTGGACAGAATTCAGAACAAGAGATCACTGTCTACAAGTCCTTAACAAGAATACTGAATTCACACGAGCACTAAGAAGACTTCCAATGAAGAGCACCCAGTCCTCCAGCAAGAGAGCTCTTTATGTAGTGATTCAACAAGTTCAAAGAAGGGCTCTGGCAACATCTACATCCTGAGAACCATTGGAGTGGACACAGGGTGAGATCAAGCTCATCATGAACTCATGGAAATATGTACACTGTAAATGTAACCCAGGTGTCTCTGAAATCCCTGATTGTCACAGATGTCTAAATAACTGAAAAGTTTCCTACTACTATTACCATCACCTCAACTACCTGTTCAAGGTACTTCTGCAAGTCCTCATGTGAGAAAGGAGGGTAGGGAGGGAGAGGAGAAGGGAGTGAAGAGAGGGAAGGAAGAGAAGGAGAAAGGAAGGAAGGAAGGAATGAACAAACGAACGAAAATCGAACAAGTAGTACTCTTTGTTCATCAGATATTTACTTTGTGCCCTGTCCCAGGTTTACGTGACATAGCTAATCTCTAGAACTCAGCCTTTTGTTTAGGGCACACCCATCTCTAGATGGTATGTCAGCATCTGCCTGGCTTTCCTTCTGGAGAACACAGCAGTTACAGAGCCCAATGAATCTAAAATCCTTAATTCTCATACACTCTAGAGAATACCAAAGGAGTAATAAAATCTACCTCTGAATTTCAGATATGTTTTAAAGAGTTGCAGTAGAGTATGCTGGCAAGAAGAAAACTGAATAGTGTCTCATTTGCTACTTTTCTGTTTCACATAGAGTTACAAAGGGATAAAAGAACTCTCCCTTTTCCAATTTTAACTCCAGATAGATGACACATTGATGTTTTAAAGCTTGTCATCTCTTTCAACCACAATGCCAAGGGAAAGCCCATGGCTTTTGCATGTCAGAATCACAAAGACAGGAGTCTTGAAGTGCAAGGCAGGTGGTGGTTTGAACTGAAAGGAATTGTTGAGTCAGTTCCTAGGCTGGATTTTTTTTGTGTGTGTTAACCAAAGTCAACTGTGACAAACCTCTAGTGAAAACAGAATTTTATTTCCTTGTATACATAGTCAAAGCCACCAGTACCTCTGAAAAAAAAACTTTTTAGTAATCTTAATTCTGACCACTGAAAAGACTTCTAACCAAGAGCATTAGTCTACCACTTTCTAACAGAAGAGTCATCTGAAAGCACTGGGTTCCTCTGAATTGACAAAAGTGGGCTGAGACTAGAGGATCATCGTGCCAGCCCCAGAGAATAAGAAAGGTCTTAACCATTGAAAAGGCTCTGGGGTAAAGAAGACACTCAGCAAACCAAAGACAGTGTGAATATTCTGCAAACCCTGAAGAACATGAATTATAACATTCATTTCACTTAGAAAAACTAGGATTTCTTTTCCATGTGAGTGAAGTAAAGAGATATAAGTTACTTTTCTGTGGATTTTGTTATACAGGACTGAAATTGAATCTAAAACAAACAGGAATATCCAGATCAGCCACATCCTTCCCAGCTCTACACCACTGTTAAGAGGCCAACCTTATCTGCCTAAAGCTCATCCATGAGGATAAGGTCTCCCCATGAGACTGAAAACTTTATTTTCAAGTAGATTTTTGATGTGTCTAGTACATCAGTCAAAAATACACATATAAATTCCATGAGTAGATACATATAAGATTCAAGCTCTTACACTGGGTCATAAAAGAAATATATTGAAGATAGGTCTCTTGACATATTCGTAATGAGGACATCTTTAGGAGGCAAGGATCATCCCAAAATCTCAGTGAAAAAGACAATAATTTGGTTAAAACAATAGATTCAATGTATGTTTCCACATTCTACCAAACAATTTTTAATACATTTTATCAATATTATTATATTGGCTATAATGTCTTTAGATCATATAAATGCTTTCCATTCATTCCCCTGACTCCTCCCACATCCACTTCCCATGCTCTACCAATCCCAGCTTAATATTTTTATTTTTAATATTCTGATTCTAATTTGAGCTATTCTTATGCTTGTGGGAATAGAGCCTTCCACTGGAGTGTGATTTATCAGCCAGGTAATCATACCCTTAAACAAATATAAATCTCCCTTTCTCAAAAGCAAACAACTGTCAATAGTTCTTTAGTTAGGGGTGGAGCATTAGGAGACCCTCCCCTGCCACCATAGAATGCTGACTGGCTTGATCTAATGCAGGCAACAACAGCTGATGTGACACTGTGGTTATAGGAGTCCTGGCATGTCCAAGAGACAGTGTTTCATTCTGACCTTCCCCAACCTCAGGCTCATACAATTTAACCAAACTCTCTTTTCAGATGGTCCCTGAGGAGGAAGGTGACTTAAATGCCCCATTTGTGGCTGAGTATTTCACAATGCTCTCTGTATTTTGATTGGTTAGGAATTTCCAAATGTTTTATGTTGAAATCTTCACCATTAAGGTGATGATAATAGGACATTAAGAGTTAAGATCCCTCACTATTGGTATTTATTACATAAAAGAGATCACGGTGAGATCTCTTGTCCTTCTGCAGTGAGAAATAGGGTGAAAAGATTGCCATCAATAAACAAGCAAGCAGGGCTTTACCAGACACCAAACCTGACCTTAGATTTCTCAGTCCCTGAAACTTGAGAATTAAATTTCTGTTGTAATAAGCCACTCAGCTTATCATAGCTTCTTATAAGTGTATAAACAGATTAAAACATTTACAACACAGTGACTAGGATAATGAAGAGGCTGTTCTATGTAATAATAATTGAAGAATATGGTCTCCTCCAGTCTGGTGGTACTGTGCTTGAGGATTTCATCCTCCTCTACATAACCAGGGATGTGGACTTGAAGAACTGCAATTAAGACCACATGGAACAAACTTAACAATATGCAGCATTTATTTTTATTTTTATTTGAATAAGAGTGCATCAATAACATCTCTTTTTACTTAAAAATAAATCTGAGGAATATATACCCAAGAACCAGTGGGAAATCATTAGGAGATGCTAGCCCATCTCATGTCCCAGAGACAAGGAATCAAAGCTTTCCCCCTCCCTCATCATTGTTCATTTAGAAAATCAAAGGAGGCAATATTAAACACTGACTACTTTCCAACAATATCAGTTAATTCTTTCTGCAAAATTTAAGTACTAGAAATGTTTTCGCAGAACAATTCCTATCTTGGTAATCACAAAGTACTGAGTCAGTGTTTGGTTGAAATGACCAAGCAATATGAGATCCTAGAAATCTAATTTTACCCTCCCTCCCCCCAAGAATGGCACAAACTCTGCCTCATCCATAGTTTTTGCTAATGTACTAGGAAATTGGCACTTCAGCTCAAAGCCTCTCCAAGTTGAGGTCAGTGTTCTGGATCATGGAGATGTTTCCCTAAGAAGCCACACCAGATGGCTAAATGCTCCTTAGGCCAATGCACTTACCCTTGAGGTAGATTTCCCTCATCAAGAATGCTATGAAATTTATTCCTCCTCTGCTACCCCTCCTTTCTTTGGAGGCCTGAGAAGTAAATCTTTGAGTCCACACAGATGACTAACATGAATTAAGCACAGAACTTTTAGACAGTTACAAATATTTAAGTCTTTATGAAAATGGTCATCAAGTTAAACAGAATGAGTTTAAAATATTCTTTGACAGTGTGAAATCCCAGTGGTCTATATAAAGTGGAACTTTTTAAATCTCTATGTTATCTTTATAATAGGGGAAGCATGAAGACGACTATTAAGAAAACGTATAAACTTCTCCAATCCTATACCTCCTTCACCCCAGTAAAAACCTTATGTACCTTTAAAGAAGCCAAGTGATTTATTTCAAATTATTAAGGATCCCATTGCCTGTCATCTTCCTTCAGTGTATGAGATTAGAGGGAGGGGTTATCAGGAGGCAGCCACTTCTTTCTTAACATGTCTACAGAAGGTGTCCTTTTCCTATAAAGGACTGCCACAAAAGACTCTGTCATGAAGTTGGAAGGGTTTCCAGTTAGCTCTTCCTATGTAACTATCACAATACAGTTGCTCAACATAACCATATCCACAGTTTCACTGGTGGACAGGGTTCAACTGTATGGTGATATTTAACTTTTATCATGTAGTCTCAGACAGGTAGCAGCTGACTCTTGAGATCTCTGAAGGTTCATGGGCCAGGTATGCAACATACCTCATTGCTATAGCTAGGAGTTATGCTACAAGTCCATGACTTTCTACATCATTGGGTAGCAAGTCTGAAAAAACAATAAATTTATGAAATTCTTAGGGAAATGGATGGATCTGGAGAATATCATCCTGAGTGAGGTAACCCAATCACAAAAGAACAAACACGGTATGCACTCTCTGATAAGTGGTTATTAGCCCAGAAGTTTGGAATACAGGAAGAACAACCCACATTCCACAAGGAACTCAAGAGGAAGGAAGACCAAAAGGTGGGCAGTGCATTCCTTCTTAAAAGGGGGAACCAAATATCCAAGGAAGGAGTTGCAGAGATTAACTATGGAGCAGAGACCGAAGGAAGGGCAAGCCAGCCTAAATATAGCTATCTCCTGAGAGGCTCTGACAGTACCTGAATAATACAGATGTAGAGGCTCACAGCCATCCATTGAACTGAGTACAGGGTCCCCTGTGAAGGGGTTAGAGAAAGGACCAATGGAGCTGAGGGGTTTGCAGCATCTTAGGACAAACAACAATATGAACTAACTAGTACCCTCAGAGCTCCCAGAGTCTCAACCACCAACCAAGGACCGCACATGGAGGGGTCTGATTGTTCTGGCAGTATGTGTATAGTAGAGGATTGCAATTTGATCATCAATAGGAGGAGAGGAGCTTGGCCCTGTGAAGGTTCTGTGCCCCAGTGTAGGGGAATGCCAGGGCCAATAAGTGGGAGAGGGTGGGGTGGCAGTCATGGGGAGGAGGGAGACAACAGGGGTTTGTTTTTGTTGTTTTTGTTTGTTTCTTTGTTTTTTGGAGGGGAAACTGGGAATGGAGAAATTTACATGTAAATAAAGAAAATATCTAATAAAAAAAAAAAAGAATGAACATTCAAACAGAAGCTGCTTCACGCATTGTCTTTTCTAACTCATTCCACTGGTCAAATAGGCTAGCCAAGATCCAAGAGAAGAGTTGGTAAGTGGTTACAATCATATTAAAGAGAAAATTAATAGTAAAAGATATTGAAGCAGCTATCTTTAGAAAACATTATCTTTCACAAAGGTGTTTCTGTAGTATGGCACAGAGCTTGTTTCTTTACTGCCACCAAGGAAACTTAGAAGAAAACTTAGAATATCTTGAGCAAGGGCTACCATAGGCCAAAATGCTGATAAAGTATAACTAGGGAAATTCTGAGAAATTAGAACTCTAATCACAACTCTATCTAACCCTAACTCCTGTGGCTTACTCAGCCTAGATGTTAGAACAAGGAAATGGAAGGCTGGGAGCATTTGTTACCTGAAAGAATTACCCAGGTATAAAAGTTGGTGGTTGTAGAAGCAAACTATGCATAGCTTCCATACAGACTGGTTAGACATGACAACCACACGCATATTACAACACACTGACAGCAAAGCCAGGCTCTCTACTCCACCCCTTTCCAGTTATGCTTGGTGTGCATTCAGTAATTCTCAGAATATGAATAGAAAAAAAAATTGGAATTACAAAGCTGAGCCTCTGATTCTTCACTACCAGGTTCCCTGAAGCTGATAGAACATTGCACAGTGCAATGATTCTTGAATGTGGTTGAATAGAATACTTATTCTAAGAAGAAAGGAAGCTTCTTAATTAGGAATACAACCAACTGGCTAATGATGAATTCATCAACAGGAGTTAAAATACCTTAATTCTGTTTTATACATTAACTTCTTCTCTATGCTTCCTTTCCACACCAACCCAAACCCCAAAGACCTAAGAACTTGAAAATTGATGACACCATCCTTAAAAATAATTCATTCCATGTTTGGACATTATGAAGGAGCTCAGATTACTCAAGGAAAATTACTATATGTAGATTATTTTAATAAAATATATGAAGTACTATCTCATGAAAAATCAGACTTTGAGACCTTGTTTACAAAAGCAATCAATAGATTCAATATAATCCTCATAGAAATTACAACACAATTCGGTACAGAATTTGGAAGAAAAATTCTCAACCTCACATGGGAAAACAGAAAACCCAGGATACCTAAAACAATCATGAACAATAAAAGAACACCTGAAGATCTCACCACTCCTGTTTTAAGTTGTACTACAGAAATATAATAATAAAAACCATAGACATAGACATGTTGACAAAACTCCACACACATATAGATGCCTATTTTTTTATATAAAAAAGCCAGAAATACACACTGGAAAAAACAAAACATATTCAAAAGATAGTACTTATCAAAATGGAGATCTGCATGTAAAAGAATACAAATAGATCCATACCTACCACCCTGCACAAAACTCAAGTCCAAATGGATCAAAGACCTCAACATAAAACCAAATACACTGAACCTGACAAAAGAGAAAGTGAAAACTAGCCTTGAATTCAGTGCCACAGAATTCTTTCTGAACAGAACACCAATGGCTAAGGCACTAAGATCAACAATTAATAAGTGGGACCTCATGAAACTGAAAAACTTCTGAAAGGCAAAGGACACGATCAATAAGACAAAGTAACAGCCTACAGAATAGGAAAAGATTTTTACCAACCCCACATTCAAATGAGGACTAATATCCAAAATATATCAAGAATTCAAGAAACTGGATATCAATAAACAAAATAATCCAATTAAAAAATAGAGTACAGATCTCCAACAGAGAATTCTCAATAGAGAAAATTTAAATGGCTGGGAAATTTTTTAAAAAATCATCAAACTACTTTGAGATTACATTTTACACCTGTCACAACTGCTAGGATCAATAACTCAAGTGACAGCTCATGCTAATAAAAATATGGAGCAGGTAGGAGTGCAAACATATACAGCTGCTATACAATCAATATGGCAGTTCCTCAGAAATTGAGAATCAATCTACTTCAAGATATGGCTATGCCACTCTTGGATATATATATACCCAAAGGACCTTCTATTTTACCATGAGAATATTTGCTCAGCCATGTTCATTTTTATTTTATTCATAATAGAGAGAAACTGGAAACAACCTGAATGTTCCTCAACAGAAGAATGGATAAAGAAATTGTGGTAAATCTGCATGATGCAGTATTACTCGGCTGTTAAAGAAATGACATCATAAAATTAGCAAGCAAATGAATAGAACTAGGGAAAAAAATCATCCTGAGTGAGGTAACCCAGACACAGAAAAATAAATATGTTATATATTTGCTTATAAATGGATATTAGCCATTAAGTAAATAATAACCAAGATACAATCCATAGACTCAGAGAGGTTGGGTAAAGAGGAGAAGTCTTGGGGGAATGAATGGATGTCCCTGGGAGGGAAAAATAGAATAGGTTTTAAGGGCAGACTGTGAGTGGGTACAGACAGGATCAGGAGGGTTCAGGTTGTTTAGTGGGAAACAGGGTGAAAGGAGAGACTGCAGGAAGACAAACTGGAAGTGGGTCGGCACGGGCCTGGGTGGAAACCCAGTATAATGGAAACTTTCTGGAACCTATGAAGGTGAATCTAGTAAGGACTCCTAGTGATGGGGGATAGAGTCTCAACTGGCCATCTCTTATCACCAAACAAGGCTTTCAGTTGTGGAACTGAGTTGAATTTAGTTGAATTGTTGGCCAAGGGGGTCCCATAGAAATATCCAAACAATCCAGTCTATTGCTAAGACAAAAAAGTTTCCCTTCATAAACTGACAGTGTGGCCCCATTGCTGAGAAAAACACCCACACAACTCACTGAATGTAGAGAAGTCAAGCTGGAACCTACACAGAGCATTTACATCTACATTTTAGTATCTGTGGTGAGGGAAGTTACTCCAGGCTACCTGGAAAGAGAAATGTGGAAAACACAACCACAAAACCTTTGTCCTAAAATCTGTTCTGCCTACAAAATATGCCCAGGGCAATGGTGGTATGGAACTTGTGGGAGTTAGCCAACCAATGTCTGATTTGACTTAAGGTCTACTTCACGAGAAGGAATGCATAACACTGCTTGGATAATCAAGAGACATAAAGCCCAGAGACATAGCACAAAGCTAAATACTAGAGGTCTTTAAAAAAAAGCTATCAATAAAATGACTCTTAATGATATTGTGCCATACTCAGAGATCAATACCTTACACATTCATCATCAGAGAAGCTTTGTCTGTCAGCAGATGGGAACAATTGCAAAGGCCCACAGCCTGACATTAACTGGATATAATGAGTCTTAATGGGAGGGCTCTATCAAATCCCTGCCCTCAAAGCTCAGGGAACCCCAGGGAAGAAGTGGTGGAAAGAATGTAAGATCCAGAAGGGATGGAGGACACCAGGAGAACAAGGTCCTCTGAATCATCTAACAAAGTGCATTTAAAACTCATAGACACTAAAGCAGCAAGCATAGGAACTGTATAGGTCAACACCAAGTCCTCTGCATATAAATATTAATATAAATATCTTTCCCCCCTCTGTAAGACCCCTAAAGCAAGGCTCACATCTGACTTGCTCGCCATTACCTTTTTTTTCTAACACTCCACATGGTACTTGTCATAGGGAACAGAGTCAGTAAATATCTATTTAATGAATGGCTATATTGGATACATGAGTCAAAGAAACAGAATCTTAAAGATCAAAAAGACTTGTCAGATAAGTCTCCCATCCCCTATCTCACTGTTGCCCCACTAAAGTTTGCAGATAATCAGATGGGCTGACCTTTTCTCCAAGATCACATCAATAATATTTCCTTGCTTTGCCTTTTCTACTCAAAGCCACTTAATTTTACTAACTGAAACAAAGAGATTTAGAAGTTGATCATAATTTTCACAAAACTAGCTTTGTATAGAGGAAATGATCAGTGATCAACATGTGTGTGTGTGTGTGTGTGTGTGTGTGTGTGTATGAATGCATGTGTGTGTGTACATGTGTGTCCTATGCACAACCATAAATAAAATCTTTACTTATTTATTCACTCAACAATTTTACTGAGTATTTTTTGCATGACAGGAACATTTTTAGACATTATGTAACAATAATAAAAAGAAGGCCATAATTATAAGTATATTATCATTTCATGTAAGAGACATGAGTAGTTGAATGTAAAGCAGTTTAGTGCTCAGATATGGTTTAACTTCTGGGAAAGAGTTTCCTTGGACATTGTGGGTAAGATGGCCCTTGAGAGAATCTAAACCAGAAGTTTGTGATGCTAAAACCCAAGAAAATATTATTCCAAATGAACATAACAGCAAATATAAAAGAAGAAATGCACTAAGACTTTGGGAAAGTGAAAAGTAAAATGAATTCAGAGTAAATAACCAGAAAGAACAGAACACTGAAGTAATAATAAACTATTAAAGTACCTGGCATGTTTGGAAACAAGTAATTCAGATGTGACCCATTTTCAGATGAAAATGAGACTGCAAACCAAGGCTTGGGGGCTGGAAAGGACATTTAATATCTAGATGAGACTATTCAGATACTTAGAAATCAGAAATTGAGAAATGTGTTAGAACGGATGACTGCAGAGAATAGATTTAATCAAAAAGAGGTAAGGCGTTTGAAACAAATGTGCTACAGTGTCATATATAGTTAATACTGTATATTACTTTGGATATGAAAAGGGAGGAGGAACATTCAGGGCTGGGATCATAATAAATGCAGTGAACAATTACAGATAGAAGTGGAGACAATCAACACACGAGAAAACATTATAGCAACTGAGTCAAAAAGGGGAAGAGTAAGGTACCATTAGTAGCTATGTGGGGGGCTGGTACACAACACTGTGAGAGGTGCTCAGTTGAGGCTGTACTTAGAAGATGGATTATTTGAGGTTTCCAAGCTGGTAGAACATAAGTATATGTATATATGTATGTATGTATGTATATATGTATGTATGTATGTATGTATGTATGTATGTATTTATGGTGGGTCTTATGTTAACTTCTAATATCAGAGGCTGGCTAAAGGGGCAATAAAAACACTGGCTACCTAGAAGAACCTAGAAGCTTCAGCACAAGAGGAATCAAAGATATAACCCAAGTTTGAGGATCTAAGTCTAGAAGCCCCTGGAACATCATGCTATGAGTTCATGTTCACAAGTAAGGAACCTAGAATCTGATTATCCATGAATGTTAACAGCCAGAAAGCAATACATTTTTTTTTCCTTAAGAAAAAGAGAAAGCATGTATGCCTCTATTTTTTGCTCTACCCAGGGCCCCAAACTATGGAATAGCATCGCTCATCTAGGAAGATCTTTTATTTCTGGTCATTTATTTCTGGAAACACTCTGAGACACACCCAGAAGTATGCCTTACCAATTTTCTAAGTGTCAATTCAACCGAGTTGACATCAAAGCTTAATTGTCATTGTGGGACACATCTACAGAATGTCCAAAAAGTGTGATATGGCAAGACAATGGAAGTTGAAGATTAGTTGCATGGGTTTCAGGCACATCTCCATATGTCTTGGACATGTGATAAGAATTGAGTCATAAAGGTGGATGAAGCTACTCACAAGTGAAGGGGGCTTTAAGAAACAAAAAGTTGAATAAAAGAAGCCAAAGAAACCAAGTAAAACTGATCCTTAAGAAATTATTTTATTTATGAGGTAAGGAAAAAAAGGAATGAAAGGAAGGTAGAAAGGAATTAGCAGTGACTAGAATAGCACAAGGCCAGGGAGTCAAGAATGTAACAACTGCTGTCACAAGGCAAGGAGAGAACACCAGAGTTATGTCCTGTGGATTAAGGATATGTGTATTCAGGACATGGTTGAACCTACACTAGTGTTCAAAAACAGAGTACAAATTGTGCAGATCAAAATGCATCACTTTCTGCTCAATTAAAACCTTTCCAGCTGTCAAATACTAGCACCTTAAAAACATAATAAGGCATCGTTCACTGTGAGAGATATTCTTTTACATCCCAAAGTTCATACAAAGTATACATGGATCATCTAGCAATTTAATAAATCACTGTACTTTTGAGTTTAACCATAATAAAATATACTAGAAGAGTTATTTCAAAACATAAAAATTATAAAAACTATTCAATGTAGAATTGAGTTTTTAGGAAGATAAATAAGATAAATTTAAAATAGTTTTTTTGACAAAATAGAAAATGACATGCACAATTCAAGTATTCTGTTGACACAAGTTAGTGTTATTTATTTTTCAGGCATTGTTCCTTAAATAGATAATTATCAGTGGGAGAACTTTTTAATACAGATTGAACTAAGTCCAATTAAAATTCATTCCTGTGTTTCATTTTTGTCTGTGCTTTATAACTACCAAATTAATAAAATATGTAGAACAGAACATTATTACAAAAGTCAGACCCTGATTTTCAAAGTATACCAGTTCTTTTTAACTCTCTTACATCAGTCATCTCAATGGATATCTGCTAATATCATTACAGGGAAATAAAATATGAAGTCTGCTCTGTAGTTAGTTTGCTATTATTTTATGTTGAAAAAATGTTGGATGAGAATTTAGAGAAAAGGATTAGGTAGGATGGAGAAAGAAACGTGAAAATATGAAAAGCAACCAGCTCTGATCAGTCCACAACATGCCTGACAAAGTTGTAAAAACAACCAGATCCAATCAGTCCAATCATGCCTGGCAAACCTTGCTTGAGCATAGAACAGAGAATTAAATAATTGCATTCCTGTATTTAAGACCTTGAATATAAGTTGAATAGCCAGCCATGTTTCTGGCATTGCATTTCCTCTATGCTGTCAGACCTTCTTACCCTTTAAAAAGTTATCCACACCATTTTTTTGGTTTCCCTAACTTAAAGTATAAATAGTGCTTTCCAGCTTTATTAAAACAATGTAGGTAGGCAGATCTCTGAATTCAAGACTAACCTGGTCTACATAGGGAATTCCAGGACACCCAGAGCTATACAGAGTAACCCTGACTTAGAAAAATAAAAATAAAAATAAAAAATATTAAACATTAATAATTCTCAGTAATGCTACTGATTACCTACACAAGAATATCCTTTCTTTCCTTTGATTTTTCCTCCTAGAACTCTAACTTTTTCAGGCATTTTTTTTACTTCTACACTAGGGAAACCCCACATTGGATTAGACTAATCCAATCTTAGATATGTCATTGCCCAACTAATGCTGTAGATGCTGGTATGGCCCATGGCCAAAGCTGACCCAATAAGATCAATGAAGAAGCTTATATTGGATTTGTGCTTACTCCCTCTGCATATGGACAGGGAATCATATCTTGTCACTGAGAGCCATCTTGTCTAAATAAGATGAATCTGTCTTAGAATAAAGAATGACAGAACAGAAATACATGAACCCCCTGGATCCTTCATGAGTCTATAAAGATGACCTTCAACATATCTGAAACATATCTCTTTAAATGCAAGAAATGAAGAAAAGTAATAGTCTCTAGTGTGTAAAGCCATTTCAGTTAGAATTCCCAACTATGACAGCCATAAGACTCCCAAGTGAGAGCATAACTTACCTACCCTTTTAAATGGCATTATTTGCTTTACTCTTTCCTCACAGTGTTAAGAAAGTATATTTGTAGTATTTGAGAAGACAGAGACCCTTTAAGAATAAATGATGTTGCAAATACAACCTAACCCAAATAATAAAACTTCCTAGGCCTGCCATATCAAGAACATGTGATCATCTTTTCAGCTCCACCATGCCCTGTAGTATTGACTGTCATTTTAATCTCACATTAGCAATTGCATCTCTCTCTCTCTCTTTCTCTCTCTCTCTCTCTCTCTCTCTCTCTCTCTCTCTCTCTCTCTCTCTCTCTCTCTCTCTCTCTCTCTCTCTCTCTCCATCTTGTCACAGTCCTCTGGTGTCCCCTAATTTGGTAACAATACTTACTTTTCAGCTGGGTTGTCTTCTCTGAGTCTCTTGTTCTTGTGTGCAGAGAAACCTGAGGAACTTTGCTAAACTCATATCAGTGCTTAATACTCAACAGTGTCTTCCAGCAAAATTGGAAGAAAACCCAAGACAAGACCCTGACAATGATGTCACCCCACCATGCACCCTGACATTGACCAACTACTCCATCTCACTAAACTCAAGTGCATGCAGTCTCTTTTGTCTTCTTCAGATGTATCAGCTCCAATACCAGAGCCTCTGCTTTCTTTGGAGGCACACATCCCCTTCACTTTACATGGTTGATATCTTTGAATTCAGATCTTAAATTAAATAAGACATTTTTTTCCAACTTGTCTTAGGGTTTTATTGTTGTGAAGATACACCATGACCAAAAAGCAAGCTAGGAAAGACAGGGTTTATTTGGCTTACACTTCCAGACTACAGTCAGTCCACCATCAGAGCAAGTCAGGAGAGGCACTTTAAGCAGGGCTGGAATCTGGAGGCAGGAGCTGATGCAGAGGCCATGGAGGTGTTCTGTTTACTGTTTTGCTGTCTTCCCATGGTTTGCTCAGTCTGCCTTCTTATAGAATCCAGGGCCTCCAGTCCAGGTATGGCACCACCCACAATGGGCTGTGCCCTCCCCCATTGATCACTGTAGCCCGCGCAGTCGTCTCGCCAGGAAGAAGACACGCGGACACACTAGGTTCCTTCTGCAGCGACGACGTTTACTGCCTTCTCCCAGAGGGAAAAGAGATCGAGCCCAAAATCTGCACTGCTTATACACACCACAGTGCAGCGTGTCTGCCCACAGCGTGGCGTGTCTGCCCATGATTGGCTGTCCGCTCATTACCCTACGTAACGCCCCAGAATGGGCCGTGACATGGCATCTTTTCACTCTACGCACATGCGCAAACAGTTGTTTACTTGACAGCGGAAGTAGGCGCCATCTTGCCATGGCGAATGCCTGTCAAGCTTCACGGCTCCCCACAGATCACTAACTGAGAAAATGCCTTACAGCTGGGTCTCATGGAGGCATTGCTTCAACTGATGCTCCTTTCCCTCCAATGACTCTGACTTTTGTCAAGTGGACACACAAAACCATCCAGTACACTCCTGTTCCCATCCCCACCCCACTCCACCTCCATCCCTGTCCAATTCCATCTCCCCTTCCACCTGTGATTTCTATTCTGTTTCTCCTTCTCAGTGAGATCACATGCCCCACCTACTTGAACCCTCCTTGTTACTTAGTTTCTTTGGGCCTGTGGATGGTCACATGCTTATCCTGTACTTTATAGCTGACTAACATCCACTTATAAGAGAGTACGTACCATGTTTGTCTTTCTGGGTCTGGGCAGAAACTTGGAAGTGCCATATGGTTCTGGATTTAGAGTCATGAAGGAGACATGACTCTAAGGAACCTTAGAAGGTTGTGGAACTTCCCTTCAAAGCTAAGGGAAGCTGCTGAGGCTAGGCTTGTGGCAGGGGAGCCCCTGCATGGAGGTTCTGAAAGTCCCTTGGATAAATCTATAAAAATGAAGTCTGTACTGCATTGGAAACCCCATATATTAGGGATGCCAAGTCATGAGAGGCAATGCAGAGTGAAACAAGCACAAGAGAGAAATATGGATTGTAGTCAGGAAAGGTGGAAGAGTACATGGACTAAATACATTAATGATTTACTCTGAGTCCTGCTACTGAGATGGCTCAGCGGGTAAGAGCACTGACTGCTCTTCCAAAGGTCCTGAGTTCACATCCCAGCAACCACATGGTGGCTCACAACCACCGGTAATGTGATCTGATGCCCTCTTCCGGTGTGTCTGAAGACAGCTATAGTGTACTTACATTTAACAGTAAATAAATCTTGGGGCCAGAGAGAGCAGGGCCAGAGTGAACAGAGGTCCTGAGTTCAATTCCCAGAAACCACATGATGGCTCACAACTATCTGTACAGCTACAGTATACTCATATACTTAAAAATAAATAAATCTAAAAAAATAAGATATATAGAGAGACAACGTCTCTCTGAGTCACCAATAATGCATCTGTGTCACCTTATGGAAAGAAAAGCACTTCTTCTAGGAGTCATTTAACCAAGCAAGAGCCCAGATTTCAATTCTCTACTTCTTGATCTGTGTTTTCCATCCTCCATCTGTTATATGAGTCTGAATCTGTCCCTATCTGTTTTTGCATGCCTGTGTGTATCCTGCATGTGACTGTCCCTTGCTCTGCCTTTATTGAACAGCACAGAAAGTTTCACGTGGGGGAAGGAACGAGGAATATTTTACATAAATGTTTAATAGAGCTTTCTTTACAAGGGAGTAAGTCACTGATTTCAGCTGATCCCACCTGACCCAAAAGGGAAATAGTACTACAAACATCATTGTTTATCAACCAATACCCAAATGTTGTGTTTAATGTTTAAGATTAAAGTTATTCATTAGCTTAGGTTGTAAAAGTTGATTCTGTGGGAAATCCAAAGCAAGTAAGATTCATTGTTATATTGTTCTCTTGAGAGCAGGTTAAACAAACAGGCTGGGTGCACAGTAGGACAGCAGTCTTAAGGTTTAAGTGACCTCATGGTATATTAAGTCTGATTGTGAAGTCCAGTGAAAGTCCAGTCTCCTAAAATGTAGGAAATATTTTCATATGACATTGCCACAGAAGAAAAGAGCCATCTAAGCTCTTTGACATCAGACATGGAGCGTCCAGATTTGGAGTTTGTACTGCTGGATATAGGTCTTGTTTTGATCCAGTATTTCCTCACTGTGATGGTTTATATAAGCTTGACCCCCGGGAGTGACACTATTAGAAGGTGTGGCCTTATTGGAATAGGTGTGCCACTGTGGGAATGGGCTTTAAGACCCTTCATCCTAGCTGACTGGAAGTCCTTTGGAACAAGATATAGAACTCTTCCTACACCATGCCTGCCTGGATGCTGCCATGCTCCTACCTTGATGATAATGGACTGAACCTCTGAACCTGTAAGCCAGCCCCAATTAAATGTTGTCCTTATAAGAGTTGCCGGTTGAACTCATCTGCCCTGCAAGGTTACTAGATCGACACTGGTACCGGCCTATCCCAAATAAACCTCATGTGCTTGCAGCAAAAAAAAAAAAAGAGTTGCCTTGGTCATGGTGTCTCTTCACAGCAATAGAAACCCAAAATAAGACATCCACTATGCTTCTTACCTCCCGTTTGTAATGTTAATAAATATTGTGTGCCATTGTATGTGGTAAATATGTAATATAACCCTGAGCCCTGAGCTTTTCCACCTGCACCCCACTTCCTGAATAATGACTCTGAGGCTTATATTTTTATTAATAAATGCTTAGGCCCTAAGCTGGGCTTGTTCCTTGACTCACTCACAATTCAATTATCCCTTTTATACTATGCTATGCCTACCACAAGCTGGTTACCTCTCTTCAGCTTCATATGTCCAACTTCCTCTTCTCTCTCTCTCTCTATCTATCTATCTATCTATCTATCTATCTATCTATCTATCTATCTCTATCTCTCTCTCACACTCTCATTCTCAATATCCTGCCTTCTAATCCTGCCTCAGCTTATTGCCCATCAGATTTTTATTGGCAGGTGATACTTCCACACAGTACACAAGAGTAAATAAGACATTTTTATGGGGGTCTCCTTCAATCACCTACACTAAAACAGATGCTCAGACAACTAACCTTATGTTAGTTTATCTGCATGTCTTCGTTTATCTGTTTGTTTCAGTTGTCCAAATGAATCTGTATCCCTAATTCTGAATTTATCTTTGACTCCTGATAAATATATTTCTTTGTATCTCTATCAGCCACACATTAAAGACTTTAGAAATTTCACATGTTGCTTATAATGAGACTAATGTGTCCATTAATATTAGAATTGGGCAATTTTGTAAAAGAAACTAATTTTGGGGCAATTAGGTTCACTAACTGACCCACACTCAGAGAAATATTTATGTCCCTTAATTGCCTTCATGGTTTTCTCGAGGATATTTTTTCTCTGTTCATTCCTTCATTAGAGAGGAAAGGAAACTGAAGCTTGACTTCTCTTGGTGATGGGATGTGCATAAAGGAGAAAGGTTAATGAAATTATTCTTTGCCCAGCAACCCAAGTCAAGGGAAGCATGCATATCATTTCTGAGGAGAAACTTTCTCAAGCACAGCTTACCTGCCCAAGTCCCTGCTGGTTAGAACAAACATAGCACATAGATGGCTACATCTGTTGGGATCCCTTTCTGACAAAAAGAAACTGCAAGCTATTGGATCCACTTGCATTTCACTGTTTAACACAAATGCTGAATTTTAGAAAAGTTGTCCAATATATTATGTCTACTTGTCAAGTAAGTTGTTCTTCCCAACATGATTACCATAACTATTTGGCAGTTTTGAATCCTTTATGCCAAGAACATCAAATGCTAACTATTGATTCCAATTTTGATCTGTGTCCTTAATCTCTGCTTTGCACAAGTATAGGAGATGTACTTCCTGATATCCTTGTCTTCTCACAGCACCCAACTCATCCACAAATGTCAATCTTTAGCTTGTAGTGAATGTTTACCAAGATGCCAATTTACTTTCAGCTTAAACATTTGCTCCCAAAAAAAAAAGTTCAGTTAGAAAAGTTGTGTCTTCTCAAGGTGTGTTTTGCAGTCATGCCACAAAGAAACATTTTCCTCTTGAATCTTTTCCTTTCTTTTCTACTCTTGAAGAATGATCAATTATAAACTTATCCTTCCTCTAGTTTTGCATTTTTCACCAACTTTACAAGTATAGTAATATAATGTCTTGATTTGGGATTTTTTTTTTTTTGACAAACCAAAGTTGGTGTTCATAACATGAACAAATGAGAACTGTTGTGGTCAGTTGCATGAGGCAATTTATTGTGGCCATGACTGTGTCTAAATGTATAAAAATTGCCAGTGGTTAGGAAGAGTGAATTTGACTCTAAGTGGTTTTTAGAGTAATCCATTTAAGTTCAGCAAGGATGATGGGGAATAAACACATATACTTGTCCATGTCAATTCCAATTTAAAATTCTCAGGAGGCAGGAAGTAGCCCAGGCCAATGGGGGGAAAAAACATTGAAAATTTGAAAATCAGACAAGTCAGAATATTAATGCAGGAATTTGCACCATCTAGTGACTTATGCCAGATTGCTTATTTATTCCTCCTAGTTCCTGAACTAGAGATGCAAGCCTCTGACTCATGGTAAACTCAGTCAGAATTGGCTGTACTTGTAACTCCTAATACAAGAAGCTCCCATCTTGCCATAAAACATCCTCAGTGAGTGCTTTGGGAACAAAATTAGGTTGGGTACTATATGTATACTCCAAAGCATGAGCTATTATATAAAGGAATCATTATAATGAGCAGAACCTTTGCCAACTTTAGATTCTCCTCAATGTAAGTCTGCTTAAATGTATCACAATAAAAGTTTCATGTTCAATCAGAGTTTAGTCAGAAAGACTAAGCCAGTGTTAGCATTATGGAGAAAGTGGATAGAATTTTAAAAATCAAATTATAGAGCTGTGAGAGGAAGCAGCAGTGACAAACTAAATAATGTTAACTAGAAATTTTCCTAAGAAAGAGTAAACTATTCTTGGGAAGACAAACTGACTGAATCCAAGAGATGGACCTCTCAGAAAAGCCTGAAAGTGACATTCTTTGCCTCAACCTAGAGAAAACACGGTCTTAGAAAATTCAAGGAAGTACAGAAATTTCTAGGGGTGTCAAGACAACAGCTAGATAACTCTGACTTTGCAAGAATAATAACTTGTACTTCACATGAGCTTTCCAAATCTCACTGAATTCCCCTCAAAGACAAATCTAGCCAGCAGTACAGAAGAAAGTATATGTAGGTAAATGTGGTCCTAGGCCTCGAAACAGGCAGTATATACTCTAACCTGCTACTCCACCTCAATACTCAATATCTATATAATGATGTTTGATTTTTCCATTGAGGATAATGAATGCAGCTTACTTATATCTAGGCTAATATAATTATTTTTTACAAAGCTCAAGATAGTATTATCATCTCCAAGTAAGAAGAAATAGTCAAAAATTTTAGGTTCTTTTTTTTAACAAAGAAGAAAGGATGATTTTGTCTCGTATGTTGTAGGTTTGCATCTATGGTCACTTAGCCCTCTTACTTTGGGACCTGTTGTGAAGCAGCACACAAGAGCAGGTTATATGGAAGAGTCAGGCTGGTCATCTAGTCACCAGGACATTTTAAATACAATAAGAAGCAAAATAAGCCTATAATCAAGAGAAAGCCTGGTCCAGGTACTTCACTGTCAGGAGAGCCTAGGATCACACTCTTGTGCCATCATTTCATCAGTTTGTAACTCCTGATAATTTGTTTAACTTTGTGATTGTTAGTTAGAAAGAAAATCTACTTCCAAGATTACTAAGAGAATTATCAATAATATGTGTTATATTAATAGCTTGAACACTCAGTGTTCAGCAAATGTTTGTGTTTTCAGTGTTCATTTTGACATGCATTGATAACAATTGTTATAATTTTCTCCTGTTGGAGGATCTTCTGTG
>NW_022196894.1:84434610-84437338 GCF_008632895.1 Mastomys coucha
AAAAAAAAAAAACAAAAGTTCCAATTAAACAGACAAGAGTTAGTAGCACAGCCTATGAGAAAGGAAGGACAAAGACCTGAGTTACACAGAGGTTATAAAACATGTTGCTAATGGTAGGAAGTTAACCTACCCAAATCTGCAGAAATCCTTCAGTGTCTAAATGATGCCAAAAGTAACTTCAGGAGTAATTAGCCTTGTCGACTGTTACAAACAAACCCAAATTTTGTAATTTGAATACTGTGACTTTGTGTAAAAGGACAGAATTCCAACCTAATTATTCTAAAAAGAAGAAAGAAAGAAAGGAAGGAAGGAAAGAAGGAAGGAAGAAAGAAAGAAAGAAATACACACACAAACATATTAACACTGGAAATCTAATACAACATCGTGAGAAATACAACAATTAAAAAAAAACAGACAAAAATAGCTCAGAGAGAAAATATGGGATACAGCTCTGCATAATTTGGATAATTATTCTTTTATTTAGACAAAACATGCTAGGGTTTTTAAATGTTTGTGCCATAACACATCCAACCATATTTATGATACAATATTACAGAAAACCAGCCAGCAACCCAACCACAAGAAATTAGTAAACACAACAATGATTTCCCCTAACCATAAATGACGTTATCTTAGGCTTAGCTTCCTAGGTAGACTTGCATTGAAATGCTCTTTTCCCTAGGGCTGTAAACTGTATAACGTGCTAAGAGAAGAAAAATATGCAAGTGATTTAAATTAACTCTCAAGTCACTCAAATTTTTATGGAAACTTGAGGACATTGACTTTCCAACTGAGAATTATGTAAAGTTAAACCACTTTTCTTCATGTACAAAATCCTAGAAACACTGAATGGCATGCTTAAAATATATCTGTGATACCAAACAGATGTGCCATGATTGGATCATATGGATGGAGTTCTACTTATCCCAGCATTGGGATCAAACACCAACACAAAGGAATACGTAAGCAAAATTATATTAAAGGCATATATCTTCAATGCAATCAGTTTTATAACCAGAGGACTAACCAGAGAACACCTGAATCTTCTACTGCCCAGTGGGTAAAGAGACAGCTCAACTTAGCTGTGAGCTGTCTTACTCAAAAACCATGTGTCTCCAAGACAAAGCATGTTACTGGAGTGACTCAGTGGGCTTCTAATGAAGGCAGAAAAGGAAATGCAACCTACCCCATGTTGAAATGAACTGGAGACACTCATTTAAGCACAACATGAAATGAATCATTCCTGTCTTCACAAATGCCTGTCTTTCACACAGGCCTACTTTAGTTCCTCTTACGATTTCCATTTCTCTAAAATACAAATAATATGTAAGGAATGGCGGCTTTATTGAAGAAGATGAATAAGGCTATTCTTTAAATGTAAATAGCAAATTTTAAGCAAACATATCTTTTCACTGACTTATCCCAAGCCCATGATTGACAAATGTTCATAGTTGTCTTATAAGGTAATGTTGAGAGACATCTTGCCTACTCTTTGTTTATACAGTTAATTTCTAGATTTATTGAGGCAGTTTACAAGAACTTCTACCATACTAAGTCCTGTTGAACATGATAATTTCCAACCTGATTCTAGATTTCTATTATGGCATCCATTACCTTATTAGGTAATGTCCAGGTTGATGTCATGCTTCCCATCTCACTATTCTAACTTTTAAAAGTTCACTGACATGTATAAACTTCAGGTAGAGTTACTTTTGGGTGTGTGATGCTTTCTAAAGACACCAACAATTTTGAGTTGGCATTTTCTTAAATACTTGCTGCACACAGTCAAAAATATTATTAGATTTAACCTACCACTCAAAGATGTACAAATTCCCATAGATATACTAATTCAGACCATATCCATCTATTTGGCCATAAATATTTTATTTAAAAGTAAATTAAAATAATTAAAATTTATTATTAAATTTATTAAAAAATAAATTTAAATGATTTAAAATAATTTTAAAATTATTTAAAATGAATATAAGTAAATAATAACTTCTACTAATCAGTTCTACTTTCTAAAGCAGATGGGTATAAATGAATCTGATGAAATACTTTGCCCAGAATTAAGTATCAAGTTCTCCACTGTATAAATTCTTTTTTTTTATTAGATATTTTCTTTATTTACATGTAAATTTCTCCTTTCCCAGTTTCCCCTCCAAAAAACAAAGAAACGAACAAAAACAACAAAAACAAACCCCTGTTGCCTGTCCCCTCCCCATGCCTGCCACCCTACCCTCTCCCACTTATTGGCCCTGGCATTCCCCTACACTGGGGCACAGAACCTTCACAGGGCCAAGTTCCTCTCCTCCTATTGGTGAGCAAATTTGCAATCCTCTACTATACACATGCTGCTAGAACAATCATACCACTCCATGTACAGTCCTTGGTTGGTGGTTGATTGAGAGTATTAGTTAGTCCATATTGTTGTTCATCCTAAGGGGCTGCAAAACTCTCAGCTCCATAGGTCCTTTCTTTTTTTTTTTTCTTTTTTTTTTTCCCATAGGTCTTTTCTTTTTTTCTAACTCCTTCATTGAGGACCCTATACTCAGTTCAATGGATGGCTGTGAGCCTCTATATCTGTATTAGTCAGGTACTGTCAGAACCTCTCAGGAGATAGCTATATTTAGGGTGGCTGACTTGTCCTTCCTTCAGTATCTGCTCCATAGTTAATCTCTGCAACTCCTTCCGTGGGTATTTGGTTCGCCCTTTTAAGAAGGAATGA
>NW_022196894.1:84439241-84439752 GCF_008632895.1 Mastomys coucha
CTTCTGTTAGTCTCACTGTGTCCTTGTTTAGTTTCTGTTTCCATGATCTTTCCATTGCAGAGAGTGGGCTATTGAAATCTCCCACTACTATTGTGTGCTGTGTAATGTGTCCTTTGAACTTTGGTAAAGTTTCTTTTATGAATGTAGGTGCCCTTGCATTTGGAGCATAGAGGTTCAGAATTTAGAGTTCATCTTGGTAGATCATACCTTTGATGAATATGAAGTGTCCCTCCTTATCTTTTTTGATCACTTTAGGGTGAAAGTCAATTTTATTCAATACTAGAATGGCTACTCCAGCTTTTTTCTTGGGGCCATTGGCTTGGAGAATTGTTTTCCAGCGTTTTATTCTGAGGTAGTGTCTGTCTTTGTCATTGAGGTGGGTTTCCTGTATGCAGCAAAATGTTGGGTCCTGTTTACGTACCTAATCTGGCAGTCTGTGTCTTTTTATTGGAGAATTGAGTCCATTGATATTAATAGATATTAAAGAAAAGTAATTGTTGCGTCCTGGGTT
>NW_022196894.1:84440487-84445317 GCF_008632895.1 Mastomys coucha
CAATTTCTTCACCTGTTTGTTTGTGTTTTCCTGTAATTCCTTAAGGGATTTTTGAGTTTGCTCTTTAAATGCTTCTACTTGTTTACGTGTGATCTCCTATAAATCTTTATGGGATTTTTTTGTTTCCTCTTTAAGGGCTTGTACCTCTTTACCTGTATTCACCTGTATTTCTTTAAGGGAGTTATTCATTTCCTTCTTAAGTTCCTCTATCAGCATTGTGAGATATGATTATAGATCCAATTCTTGCTTTTCCAGTGTTTTGGGATATACAGGACTTGCTGCAGTGGAAGTACTAGGTTCTGATGAAGCCAAGTAGTCTTGGTTTCTATTGGTAGGATATTTTTGTTTGCCTTTCACCATCTCTTGATTTTTGGTGTTAGATGTTCTTAGTGTCTCTGACTAGAGCTTGTCCTGTCCCCTGAGACTCGTGGGGCCTGTGCCTTCCTGCTGGCTGCTCCAGTCTTAGAAACTCACCAGAGAGAAAATGGCGGCTCTCACCAGAGTCTCTGAGTTAAGGTGCTCCCTGGAGGTTGGCCCTCCACTTGCAGGGAAGGGGCAGAGAAGGTTGCTGATCTACCTCTGTCACTCGGAAGCTGTCCTTGCCGCCCTGCAACTCCCCTGCCACTCGTGGGGCCTGTGCCTCCCAGCTGGCTGCTTCAGTCTTAGAAACTCACCAGAGAGAAAATGGTTGTATAAATTCTTAAATTACAGTTTGAGGATTTTGTGTTTTATTTTGCTTGTTGTTCTCAGTACTATTCATTGACCCTAGAACCTTAAGCAATACCAGACAAATTACGCTACCAGTGATCTACATCAGCAGTCCTATTTTTACTTTCTTACTTTGAAGCAGGATCTCATTAAGTTGTCCTGGCTAGCCTCAAACTCATTCTCTATTATGGTTTGACATGTAAATAAAGAAAATATCTAAAAAAATAAATAAATAAAATAAAATGCTAATCATATAAACTTGAAAAAAAAAAGAACTGTCTCTCATGCAGGTCCCTAATAACTGGAGCGGACACTGTTCCTGAATCTGTTGCCTCCCTGTGGATCCTGTTCCTCTAACTGTGCTGCCTTTTCTGGCCTCAGTGAGAGAAGATGCACATAATCCTGTTGTGATTTGATATACAAGGGTGGGTGATATAGGGGAGGTCTTCCCCTTCTCAGAGGGTAAGAAGAGGGAGGATGGGAGGAGGGACTGTTCAGTTTGTGGACCAGGAACTGGGAGGAGAGGGGAGGGGCTGCGATTAGGATGTAAAGTGGGTAAATAAATAAATAAATAGAAACGAACTGTCCCTCATAGACTCATGTATTTGAACATTGGGCCCTGTTGGTGGCACTGGTTTAGAATATATGTCTTTTGGTACATGGAGCCAGCCTTACTAAAAGAATACATCACTCGGTTGGGGGAGGCAGGCATTGAGTTTATTATTCTACTCCACTTCTAGTTTGCTTGTTCAGCTTCCTATGTGTAGAAAAGATATGATCTCTCTCTCTCTCTCTCTCTCTCTCTCTCTCTCTCTCTCTCTCTCTCTCTGAGCTTGTTCCTCCTGACACCACTCCTGTCTGTTGTCATGCCTATTTCTCCATTATGGACTTTCTAGAACCATAAGTTCAAATAAACTCTAATCTACAAGGTGGTATTGGTAGTTGTATTGTCTCAGCAATATAAAGGTAATTAATGTATTTTGTAACCCAGGTGCCCTTGAACTTATCAATCTTCTGCCTCAGCCTCCCAAGAGCTGAAATTACAAGCCTCAACTACCAGATCAAGCCTGTGTCTATTTTAGTTAAAAAATTTGATACTTTAAAAAAATTATTTCCACTTATACCCTATCAGCATCTCTATCATTGTCTAAGACATTTTTAATTTGAAATAAATGGAGAAACTCATTGTCATAGACTCAAGGAAATACAGAAACCAAGGATTGTCCTTTTAGTGCACAAGTGTCTTCTAAATTCACATATTCTGGATTTACCAAGGAAACTAAAATCTAGCATGGGCTGAATTTGAAAATGGTAAGGATATTTTTAACTAAACAAAAAAATAGGTAATAAAACATTTCAAATTGAACTCCACGGATAGCATTTATCATAACCTACCAGTTGAATTATTCATATGCTAATATATAATCTTAGCCTCTGGCAAAGTAATCCTCTCATCTGAATAATCACCAGGATTATTTATGTTGCTTTGCAACATAAATTTTAAAATTATTCTGTGTTTTCACACATATGTGAAAGCTCATTAACAGATACTGGCATTCTGATTGGCTTGTCACTGAATTTAAACTATTTTGGAAAGAACTGAAACACTGAAGGATATGCCATTCTGTTTATATCGTATCAATGTTTCCTTAACAGTCTGTTGAGATTTATACATCTTTTGATAGATTTGTTCTTAGATAGCTGATATACATTGTGATGAGTTCCTTTTTAACACTGTAATGTTTCATTTGCCTTACATGGTGAACAAGGTAAAAATAATTGAATTGAAATATATATTTGAAATACTCAGGTTTGATACTTTATTAATAAGTTCTTGAATTGTTCTGCCTAAAATTTGCTATCATTTAATAATTATAATTTTGTTTGTTCCTTTTTAATTTTTGAAAATTTTACCTATTTTTGCTGACTAGGATTTTCACTAACATACTGAACAGTGAAAGATAACCTTTATCCTCTCCTCAAAAGAAAGGTCTTACAATATTTAACTTAAAATGTTTACTGTGTGTTTGGTAAATAACCGTAGTTGGATTGAATTTCTTTTCTTCAATCTGTACTAGTAATTTTCACCAATAATAATGTAAACATTTTCCAAAATGTTTACAATTATCATTTATATTTATAGTTTTATAAATGTAATATAGGGAATTACAAATAAGATATTGATATCTCCAATGATATACACGTTTGAAATTTAAGACAATACTTATACAGTGTATTGCTAGCTTTGTTTAGGACAGTAATTCTCAATCTTCCTAATGCTGTGACCCTTTAGTACAATTTCTCATGTTGTGGTGACCCCCCCAAACATAAAACTATTTCATTGCTACTTCATAATCATAATTTTTACTACTATAATGAATCACAATGTAAATATCTATGTTTTCTGATGTTCTTAGGAGACCCCTGTGAAACAATTGTTCAGCCCACAAAGAGGTCACAACACACAAATTGAAAACCATTGATTTAGGAATTTTGGACAATTATCATATGAGAGTACCCTAAACTTCTTTATTGTTTGTTCACCTGCAGAATCAAGATTTGCAGAAATGGCACATTGATTAAAAGCCATTGTAGGTATCCCAGGTTTGGTTCCCAGAACCTACATAGAAGTTCACAACCATCTGTAACTTCAGTTTCAGAGGACCCAAAGCCTTCTTCTTAACTTCCTGACTTCCAAGCATACATGTGATGCAGACATGCTTTCAAACAAAACATTTATACATATAAGTTAAAATAAATTAATTTTGAAAAAGCTGTGTGGAACATGATGAGTAAGTATGGAAGGCTGGCTATCTCCTAGTACTGTTCTTTGGCAAATTTTGTAAATGTTTTCCATTAACCCTTTTAAAATGTGTGAGTGGCTGAGAAATGAGGCAAAATTTGTCCTCTCCAGGGATGAGCATCCTGATAAATTATCCAGTACCATGTGGTCAGCCCTGATACGTATACATAAAAACAATAAATGGGCTCTGCAGTTCTGTGTATGTGTGTTTATTGTGCATTGTGTGTTGTGTATATATTGTATGTAAAAGTGTTATGTGTATGCACTGTGTAGTATGGGTGTGCATGTGTGTGCGTGTGTGGATATAACAATACTTAAGAAGAGACAATGAATTTGAGATGGATTTGGGGTGAGGGCTATGGGAGCAGATGGAAGGGGACAGGGGGAGATAGAAATGATATAGTACAGCACTCATACATGACATTATCAAAAATATTTAATGTTTAAAAAATGCAACAGAAATATTAAGGAATTCATATGGAACTATAATTATCTTTGAAAAGGGGCATTTATTTATGAATCAATTATTTAATAATTTTGATAGTAAAATAAACTGGTAATCAAATAGTCTTCTTTTGGAGATCAGAGATAGTGGCTTTTCTGCAGTAGATCTGAGTCATCTAAATTTTCGTATTTATTGGCCTTGGGTGGTTCAAAGTATCATCTTATTGTCTCTGTGCCTCTGCTCCATGCTTTCTCATGTTTTCTTATTCTGTACTGCTGTTTACATTTGGGCTGCTCATATTTATCTCCTGACCAGTTTTCATAGAGGCTTACCAACTTTATGTTTTAAGATAATTAACTCTTAGTTTTGTTTATCTACTACATTACATCTATTCTCTGATGAATTTTATTATCTTAGTTTTTTCGTACAGCTGATAAATTTCACTAACAAGCCAACTCTAGAAAGGTTGGGATGGGAATTCACAATCAAACAGTGGTACTTTTTAAATAAAAACTACCCTTATTGTAACAAATTCACAAATAGACAACAACCAGAGGAAGCACCACTCCCAGGTGCTCTGACACACCCAGGATCGAGGTGAGCAGGAACCAATATCTGTCCCAACACTGTGAATAACTGGGACCAGCAGGACCAGGCACACAGGAACTCCGCCAGCCCAGTGACTCGGGTTCCTTCCAGTCTGTCTGGGTTAGTGTTCTGAGCAGACCTTGGGCATAAGCTCTGCAGCCAGTCCCACAACACACAGAGAAAACCACACTCCCAGGTGATCTAACAAGCACAGGACGCCAGGATCCCAGAATCACAGGATCACAGAGACAGCTTGACTCTGAGGAGTTCTGATACAACCAGGATC
>NW_022196894.1:84447147-84447991 GCF_008632895.1 Mastomys coucha
AGCTACAATGGAGGTAAAATTCTTTGGTGATGTGAGGGTCATTGAAATACAGCCTTATTACAATGAAAAAAAAATTCACAAATAAAAGCACTTCACGGTTAGGTTATGGCAGCCACTAAAGCTCTTGCCAGTTTCATGTTCTGTGTGTCAGTGAACTTCTGTACAATTTAATGGCTATTCTAGAGCTGTGAAGCTTCACTTGCAGTTTTGTACTTTCAGTATCAATCACATCTGTGTACACTCATCCACTGCAAAACAAAAGAAATTTTAAAATGATAAAGCTCAAACTAGAAAAACAAATAGCTCTGTGTCCTCTTTCGGTCCTTGTGTTTGTTTCCTGCATCATATTCTTCCACTTTGTTTGTTATTACCCTTCCTTGTCGCCTTCCTAAGTGTCATGCAGTACCAAGTCTCCAAGCTGGAAAACCCCAGCACACCCTTGCTCCACTCTTTCTGCCCTTCCCATTTTCCCTTTGCACTGCCACTTACCAAGTATTTAGAGGAGGAAATCAACCCAGTAAGAGGTATGTTCTGAGAACTTTTAGAACTTGGAAAGACAGTTTTAGATCTATAATATAAGATATGGCAGTAAAATATCTAAATGTGCAAGTAGATGGCAGAGTATATAAAGAATGTGACTCAAGAATATAGCTTTCTCAAGTGCTGAGAAATTTTGATGAAGATATTGAGAGAGATATATAATTTCCTATCAAAAAAATCAACTAAGTGCAGTGATCAATGTAGCATCTGTTAAGAAGGATGGCAACTGCCCAAGAGCTATACACTGCACTGTGATCATATGACTTTAGGTTTCCAAACCTAGTCTTTTTTTTTTTTTTTTTTT
>NW_022196894.1:84448002-84461337 GCF_008632895.1 Mastomys coucha
AGCCAGAAGTCTGTTTCATGGGGGTGGGGGGGTATGAATATGCTTGTCCCATAGGAAGTGCCACTACTAAGAGGTGTGGCCTAGCAGCCTTCAGATGAAGATGTAGAACTCTCAGCTCCCCCTGCACCATGCCTGCCTGGATAGTGCCATGCTCCCACCTTGATGAACTGAACCTCTGAACTTGTAAATCAGTCCCAATTAAATGTTTTCCTTATAAGAGTTGGCTTGGTCATGATATCTGTAAACAGCAGTAAAGTCCGACCTAATATGGGAGGGGTGTTTGAAAGCTTCCAATTTCAAAAAAAAAAAAAAAAAATTAGCTTAAATCTATTTGAAGCATTGTAAAAATCTAAATGAAACATTGCCATGAACCAAATCTATCCTGTAAGCTGAGTCTGGAAGTTCTGTGGCACAGCTTGTGGACCACAGGGAATCTATAGTAGCAACATACTGTGGACCTCAGGGATCCTCCCCAAGGGCCCACAGAAAAGGACAACAGCTCAACATTCCAGGATAACCCTTATCTTGATGTACTATTTATTCCTCAGGATGAGCTGCTTTTGTTGCCTCACATACCCCATGTTTCCCTCACTGGCAGCTACTGATGCAATCACTCACTTCAATGTGGGCTTCGTTTAAAGGGACATTTTGAGGGAAGTAAATTGTACAAATCAAATATATAATTGTTTATACTGTGGGATTGGCATTTGCTTCAAAAGAGTTGGCATTCCTTTGGTTTCACTGGAAGAGCAGGAGTCCATCATCCAGGCTTCTAATAAGATATGCAACTAGTAACAGCCTAGAAAAACAAAACATATGCTTACAAACATATGCACACATAAACATATATGCATAGGTACATGAACATATTTACATTGCACATGTGACACAATCTTCTATGAAACCCTGTAAACCTGAGCAAAAACAAAATTGGTATACTGCAAAATAAAATGTGCATACATTCAAATTACAGCCTAGAAGTTTGAGACTATGTTGCACAGTCTCTCAGTTGGTTCTTTGATGCTTGGTTCTTTCATTTTTGTATTTAAAAATAAAAAATCTTTTTTGCATATGGAAGCTTTATGCATAATTCCAAACCACAAAAAAATAGACAGTTTGACTTATATGCAAAAGACTTGTGGTCTCTACAAAACTATAATTTCTCTTTGGGGTCAGATGAAGCCATAAATAAATAGACATACATACATTATATAAACTGGGTCATGTGTTTTTGAGTGTCTACTTTCCCTTACCCATCAGCAGTAAAACCACAACATAGGCCTATGGTTTAAAGATCTATGAACAATGGGTTTCATCACATTCAATATTTCTCCTTTTTTCCTCTCTTTAACTATCTAACTCTACATCCAGCTGTCCTTTGAATTCATCCAGATGACTGGTTCTTTGTCCTGGAGTGAACCACTCACAGACATGAATGAACATTGGCTTTCCTACATTGTATGCACTGCATGTAGTATATGTATTTATTCTTATTAAGTGAGGGTGTTTTGGAATCCATACTTCAATTACCTTTAAAATTTTTAATATGTAAGTGCTAAACAACATGTTTATACTAGCAATCCAGTCAACTAAATCTTTAAGGCTTTTCCTACCACATTCTTCTAGTTTGGTACTGTTTACTTTTGTAGCTTTGCACATTTGTAGAAAATCCTGTGTGCCTCAATCTTTAATAACAGTTATAAATAATCATGAATCTCAGAAAAGAAAATTAAGAAGCTCTATATTGCAATAAAATTAACTAGCATTAAATGTGAAATTTTTGATAGCATCAAAGGTAATTTCACCTCTAAAGACTACTCAAAATTTTAAGATTAATATTTACAATAGTAACAAATATGTTTTATTCCATATTAAACATTTAAATTCAAGATGCAGACTTACTGACTCAAATTGTATCTCCTCTCCAAGATGTTAATAATCATTTTTGAAGAGGCTTAAGTAATTTATAAAAAAATTTTAAATTTGGTTATTTAAATTTCTTCAAATATTTTACAGACTATTTAAAAATTTGAGTCCACCACTGTCTGATCCTCAAGTGATTTACATCTAGAATATAAAGTAACAAATGTAAGTGGCCCACTGCTCACAACAGTTAGCCTTAAACGTTTTGTAGCTTTATAGTAGTATAAGATGTATAGGTATGCAACGGGACTCTCACTTTCAAATTGGACTAGATCTTGATTTGACTATGTTGTTGTTAATTTTGTGTACCAAATCGATTGTACCATAGTACCTAGGTATTTGGCCAACCATTTTTCTTGAGTGTTTCTGGGAAGCAGGTTTGGGATGAGATTAATACTTAAATTGTCAAATTTTGAAATATAGCACTGATCTCCATAAGGCAATGGGGTTCATCCAAATAGCTGAAGGCCTTCAGAGAGTAAGACCTCAAAAGCTTCCTCAAAAGCAAGAGAAAAACAATTCTGCATCCAACTGTCTTTTGACTTCAACTAGATGACTGGCTCTTTGTCCTGGAGTGAACCACTCATGGAAATGAACAAGAATATTGACTTTCCTACATCAAAACTCCAACATGAAGTTTTGTTTTTTTTTTTTTAACTTACCTCGATTCTTTGAAATCACTCTTATTTATGGGAAAGCTTCTCTTGTGTTCCAATAAGGTCCTTAACCAGTTGGATGAGGTCTACCACGTTGTGAATATGACTCTACTCTCATCCCAACAAAATGGTACATAGACAGAGGCTCCTGAAGACTCAGGAAGTAAACAAAAGTTTCAAGTTCCAGGAATTTCCTGAAACATAAGAACTTCCTAGGGCCTCTATTCAATGTTTTATAAATAGTAACAATTATGAGAAAGGGCTGGGGAGGAAAAATCAGACTGAAAAAAAAAATGCTTCCCTTAGAAGCATAAAGGCTTGGATACCATCTTTAGAACCCACATTTGAAAAGCCAGGCATAATGGCTAACATTTATAATCCGGGTACTGGGAATTCAGACAGGTGTCTGTGGTTGCTGGCCAGCAATGGCTCCAGGTCAGTGAGACTCTGTCTCAGAAAAAATAAATAAATAAATAAATAAATAAATAAATAAGTAGCTAGGCAGTGGTGGTGCATACCTTTAATCCCAGCACTTGGAGGCAGAGGCAGGCAGATTTCTGAGTTTCAGACCAACCTGGTCTACAGAGTGAGTTCCAGGACAGCTAGAGCTACACAGAGAAACCCTGTCTCAAAATAAATAAATAAATAAATAAATAAATAAATAAATAAATAAGTAGCTAGGCAGTGGTGGTGCATACCTTTAATCCCAGCACTTGGTAGGCAGAGGCAGGCAGATTTCTGATTTCGAGGCCAGCCTGGTCTACAGAGTGAGTTCCAGGACAGCCAGGGATACACAGAGAAAGCCTGTCTCAAAAAAATCAAAAAGAAAATAAAAATAAATAAATAAACAAATAAATAAATAAGTAAATAAGCAAGGTGGATGACTGTGGTAGCTCTAATGAGAAATGTCCCCTATAGTTTCAGATAGCTAAACACTCAGTCCCTAGTTGGTGCAGCTTAGAAAGAACATCAACTGGAAGTGGACTTTGAGAATATAAAGACCTGTCAATTCCAGTTCACTCTTCCTGCTTCATGCCTTTGTTTTAATATGTGAGGTCTCAGCCTCCTACTCCTGCTCTTGCTCCTGCTCCTGCTCCTGCTCCTGCTCCTGCTCCTGCTCCTGCTCCTGCTCCTGCTCCTACGCCTGCTGCTTGCTGCCTTGCCTACCTGCCATGACAAATGCTTCTTCTCTGAAGAATAAGCCAAAATAAACGTTTTGTTCCATAAGTCCCTTTCGAGCATGTGCTTTATCTCAATGATGGAGAAGTAACTAATGCAATGGCCTTCATAAGGAATGGCATGCAAGGCTATACTATTATTCTCTGACTTCCAAGTGCACATGTATGCACATAAAAAAAAAAGAGTTAAGTAAGTAGATTGACCAACTGACCAAGAGGCCTGCCACTTCTTCAGAGGGCTCTAAGAACCCAGCTTTTATGAGTCATTCTCCATGCTTGGGTAGGCTCTTTGGGCATTCAACTATACATAACCCCTTATCCATACTATATAGTTGTACAATCTACTTTTTTGTGCATTTGACACAAGCTAGGCCTATCTGGAGAAGTAACCTCACTAAAGAAAGTACTCTCTGTAGGTAAGCCTATGTAGCATTTTCTAGGGTGGTAATCAATGTATGGAGTAACCAGCCATTGCCAGTAGTGCCATCTCTAGGCAGGTGGCCTGACACTTTATAAGAAAACAAACTGAGCAAGTCATGAGAAGCAAGCTAGTAATCAGTACTCCATTGCTTCTGTTTGAGTTTCTGCCTCCAAGTTCCTGTGCAGCTTGAGTTCCTGCCTTGGCATCCCTCAATGATGAACTGTGAGTGGGATGTAGACATGTAAGCCAGTTATACCCTTGAATCTACAACGTTCTTTGGCAAAAACAACCCAGGAAAATGCATGGATCCAAAGAGCTAAATATTTCTATGGTTCACTATTAGTGCCCTTCTGTGGCAAATAAAATTTGTTCATGTCTCACCAGAAAAAAAATGTGTGTGTATTATAGATTCACATTGTTACCTGGTATCCTTGTGTTTGAGTTTGTTCCCATTTGTCTAAGCTTTAAAAGAAAGAAGATTGAAATTAATTTCTTCCTATTCTGTCTCCCATTGTTTTAATACTTAGAAAAATATGTGACTTCGGTGGGAAATTTACTGTCTAAGTTCAATTGTTACTACCCCTTCAGACTATAATTTCAAAATTATTTAAATTAGTTGTATGCTAAAATGATTTTTGTGAAATTAATACCAGAAAGAAATTGAGATTGTTAGTATGTATCTTTGGATACTGACGAGCAAAGAAGAAAGAAACCATCTCTGTGGATATTGTCTTCTTGGTGTGTTAAATAGCTAAACTGAGGAACAATTGTGTAGATCAGAGTACTGTTCTACACTGTGTTGAATACAAACATAAAATAATAATGTCTATGGGAAAACTGAAACTCTGTCTTCTACATGTTCATTAAAAGAAAAGGACACATTGTCCTATAGACTTACATTTCCCTAGACTGGAACAGAAATGAGAAGACAGTAAATAGCCTAACGCATTTAAATCCTATATAAACATTCGTGGAGCAATAAATTACATGCAGGAAAGACAGATATATAGTTTCTAGCTTCCATCCTGCCTCATGTGGCATATGGGATAAAGTATGGACAAGCAATAGAGTTTTGAATTATATTCAAATGCTGTGCCCATCTTCTAGGTCCAATCTCCTTGTCCATAAAAGAAGGTAACCATGGAAATGTGACTTAGCTGGCAGAGTCCTGGTCTACCATATATAAAACTCTGAGTTTAATCTATGACACTATATGAACCAGGTATGGTAAAATATGCATATAATCCCAATACTCCAGAAGTGGAAACTAGAGGCCAACTTAGGCTATATGAGATTATCTCTAAATCATTGTACATCGAAACAGTTGGTGAATGACTTTATGGATAGACCATCTTAATACACACACCATTTCCTAAATGAATGTAACCTGTTCTCTGTGGGCTGAGAATAAAGTCACTCACTCAAGTCAAATAGCTTTGACCATAGCAGGAAGTCTGTATCCAAAAATCGTGCCTACAATTCATTTCTTGGTGCAGCAGAACTGTCAACTCTCAGCTTAGCTATGATGGAGATAAAATCCTTTGGTGATGTGAGGATAATTGAAATACAGCCTTATTACAATGAAACTCAATGTTTAAAAATTGTTCTTATTTTGGGCTTGTACCACTGTAAGAGCCAAAATTTTAAGTTCTACTAAATACAAAACAAACAAACAAAAAGACTATATGTATTTATGTTTATTTAAAAAAATACTAGTAGTGATGAATTATTTTAAAATATATAGTTAATATGTCTGGAGTTATTTAAAATTTATATTGAGAAAAATGTATGTATTTTCAGTATTGCTGTAGATAAGCATCTACATAAGACTGTTAAATTGTTGTTTTATATCAAACAACCTTTATAATACTCATATTTATTGTTATAATATTTTATAAATTTTAAAGAATATGACAAAAAAGGTAGGTATTGAAGAGGGGGTCTCTGGGAGGAGTTGGGGTACAAAAGGGAAACAAGAATGTGATTTAATTCTATTTACTTAAAATATGTTCTTAAATGTTAACAAATTCAGATAAATTGAAATCATGTATCTTTTCTCATCATAATACAATAAAACATAAATCAATAAAAAAGAGATTATCTCTAAAAGAGGAGGAGAAGGAAGAGGAGGATCATAATTTCTCTGTGAGTTTATTATTAGAATATAATGATAGTATCTCAGAATGTCTAGATAATACTATTACTGTTTTCCATAATTTTTAAATTACTCCTTCACTCTGTACAAAGATATGCCATTGCCATGAACTTATGGAGGAGATAAAAATGTGACATTTGGATGGATTAAGTTATAGTAAAGTCCTCTCCTAAAAATTATGGAATCTGCTATCAACTTTATTGGTCAAAGTGAAAGAAAAAGACATAACTTCTATTTTCTTCATGAAGGAATTTGAGTAAGAAAAATAATTATTCTAATCAAAACTGCAAAAAGAAGCAAAAAAGGTCAGGACATGAAGAAAAATAGGAAGTGGTAGGTTTTCTTTGTTCTAGTTTCCTTTCTACTCAGATCGAGCACTGACGAAGACAAGCTTGGAACAGTGGCCATTTATTTGACTCATACTTCCAGGTCACAGTCCATCAAGGAAAGTCAGGAAGGAGTATAAGGCAAACATACAGTGAAAAGACTCTTACTATTCTAGGCAGCGTTACCTCCAACCTGGGAACTCACTCACAGTCAAAGAGGGGTAGCAGGAACCATGGAGGAGGATGCTTGCTACTAGAAAGATCACTTCCATATCCATGTTTACCTAGATTTCTAATACAGTCTTGGACTATCAGCCCAGGGAATGGTGACACCCATAGAGGGCTTGGCTCTTCTATATCTATTAACAATCAAAACATTTCCCCATGGGCATTCCCATAAGCCCATATGAGCTTGTCAATTTCTCAATAGAGGCTTTACGATCAGGTAACACTAGGCCAGTGGTTCTCAATATGTGGGTAGTGACCCCTTTGGCAAACCTTCATCTCCAGAAATATTTACATTTCAATTCATGACGATGGCAAATTTACAGTTATGAAGTAGCAACAAAAGTAACTTTATGGTTAGAGTTCACTGCAACATGAGGAACCGTATTAAAGGTTATCAACATTAGGAAAATTGAGAACTACTGCTCTAGGCTGGGGCAAGTTGGCAATTAAGTCTAACGAGGATAATCATTCAACATTAAGGATGGGTTGTTCACACATTTTAACTCAGAAATATGGAGGCTTTCTGTTGTTCATGAAGATGAGACAATTTCATCTTCCTAGTAGGAATATTTTGTTGTTTCTTTATAGATATATTAAATGCACTTTTTAAAAGTATTCTAGAGGAGACATTTAAGAAATCAAGAGAATGGATTCTAAAGTTAGGTCTCTGAATGCTGAGACTTAATAGCTGTGTCTACTCAACTCTAACTTTCTATACACTGAAGACAATCCCAGTTCAGAATTCAAAGATCTGTTTGGAGAAATAAATTATTTTGGAAAGGATTTAGCAAGATATCTATCATGTATTAACAGCTGTCAAATCAGCTGTTAGTACTGCTTACAAAAAAATATAATGAGAATAATTTTAAATCTTGAGAGTATTTAAAGTTGCTTGGATATGAAATATTGACCAAAAAGATTCATCCATTGAAAGGTTTCTCTTTAGCTGCTCATGGTATTGGTAGGTGATTGATCATGAGAATGCAAACCTAACTAGCAGGCCAATCCAATGGCAAAAGTGAAAGAATATAATCAATATACATGATAGGAAATATATATTATATAAATAATTATCAAAAATGTTTTAAAAATATAAAAATAAGTAAAGTTCTAGTAGGATTCCTGGGGTCAATTGTGGTATCCATTCCAACAGTATTGAGTATTTCTCATGAGTCCCTGGTTCTCATGAAAGGGTTGTTAATAAAAGGCTGAGTCTGTCAATATTTGGTAGAGCAAACCTCAATTAAATCTCAACACATAAAAGGCAATGGGAAGGAAACAAATCTCTGTGAGTTCAAGGCCTGCCCAGTTTACATAGTAAATAAAACCTGCCTGAAGAAAGAAGGAAAGAAAGAGAGAGAGAGAAAGAGAGAGAAGAGAGAGAGAGAGAGGAGAGAGAGGGGTGAAGAAAAGGAGAGAAGGAGGGAGGGAGAGGGAAGTGGAGGGGAGGGAATTAAAAGGAAGAGAAAGGAAGGGAAGGGAAGGAGGGGAGAAGAGAGAAGGGAAGGGGAGAGAAAGGGAGGGGAGGGAAGGGAAAGGAAGAGAAAATGGAAACATAGGGTCTGCAACTTATTTTTTTCTGTTTTTGAGACAGGGTCTCTTAGAGAGCCTGGAACTGCTCTCTATCTATCTATCTATCTATCTATCTATCTATATGTCTCTATCTCTATCTCTATGTCTCTATCTATCTATCTATCTATCTATCTATCTATCTATATCATCAAGTCCTAGGATTTTGTACATCCATCACCACATTGAGCAACTGAACGTATGTGCCAAGTATCTGAGCTCAGGTCAAAAATAAAGTGAAAAGCAATAAAAAGAAATCCAGTGTTGATCTCCAGCCTACACACACACACAGCCTGATTCTGTTTTACACACACTCCCAGCATTCATCACAGGGCCCTAACCAGAGTGTGCCACTGCTTACTTGAACTTTTAGCCTCCAAAAGTGTGAGCTTTTGTTTCAGATGTTAATTGTTTATAAACTGCTTCACTAACAAGTTAGGCAACCTGGATCTTTCATTATAATAACAAAATAATGAACTCCTGTGCCTTTTCACAGTAGTCCTCTTTTAATGAACTTGAGAACAAGACCTAGGGTCTTCTGTTTCCAATCTCAGCAGGAATCCCATCCTAGACCAAAGCTTCAGAGTTCCTACAGTCAGACCTAAATAATTCTGGAGCAGCTGCTTTCCTTGTCCAGAAATGCCACCCCCACCCTCACCCCAAACCCCCACCTTCACTCCCACCCAAACCCACCCCACTCCCATCGAAAAGGCAAAATCATGCAATAGCAACGTCTCTACCTATAGACAGAAGAATGATTGGGCTTCTGAGAGACTGAATTACTACTTCCTAGTTCTTCTATACCCCTTATCTCCACATTTCTGCTTTTTTTAAAGTTCTTCCTGCTAAATTTCTTCATATTAACATTAGATTTAGCCATGAGTGATGATTTATACTGCCAACTTGACATAGTTTGGATGGATAAACTGACAAAAGCCTGACCATACCAGTGGGAGGGTTATCTAGACTAAGTTAATTAAGGTAGGAGGTAAGTTAATTAAGGTCTACCCTAAGTGTGGGAACACCATTCCTGTGGCCTAGGGCACTAGACTGAATAAAAAGGAGAAAGCTGATTGAGTGCACTCATCCATTACTCTGTGCTTCTGCTTCTTGGCAATGGATGTGCTATGACAAGCCTCCTTCTGTTCTTGCAACCTGAATGTCCCTGCCATGATAGATTATACCTTCAAACTATGACCCAAAACAAACTTTTATCCCTTAATTTATGTGTTCAGTGTATATAATCACAACAGAAAAAGTAAGAGATGTACCATCACTTTAGCCAATGAAGTCACTCTAAACTTACACTATGATCCCACTTTCCCCTTTGAATCTCTTGGGAAAATCTTCCTCTTGTAGTTTCTATTCTTTAAAGTGGGTATACCAATGACCACACACTCAGAGGCTTATGTCCAAGAAACTAAGTGCACTCAGACCCTGCTTTAAACAGGTACTGGCCAGATCAACCAACCTCCCTCTGAAATCCATGGGCATGAAAGGACTACTACTGTAAATACTAGGTGCTTTATTACTAAAAATTTCTAATTTTTTATCTCCCATTCTAATATTATTTGGTTTGAAGCAGTGAGAGCCCATGCTTTCTACAAAATAATTAAGCTCAAATGTTAAGATTCTTTGGTATTTTCATGAACCATTAAAATAGATAGATAGATAGATAGATAGATAGATAGATAGATAGATGGATGGATGGATGGATGGAATGGACGGACGGACGGACGGACAAGTAGGTAGGTAGGTAGGTAGATAGATAGATAGATAGATAGATAGATAGATAGATAGATAGATAGATAGATAGACAGACAGACAGACAGACAGATACTCTTGGTGGCTAGAGAGATATGTGGCCAGTTGTTAAAAGTGCTGTCTTCTCTTGTAGAGGACCCAGATTCAGCTCCCAGAAACCTGATGGTTGTAGCTCATATCCATCTCTAACTGCATTTCCAGTGCATCCTACAGCTTCTTCTGTCCTCCCCTGGCACTGCACACATGTAATGCACATACACACATACACATAAGATAAAAAATGATATATACATATATACGTATCCTTAAGAAACATTTTCATCTAAATTCATTCTATGTCATTTACTTAACATACCTGGAGAGTCACAAATAAATGCAGACACATGAAAGAAAAAGGAAAACATGAATATTTAGGTCACAAAGCAGCATCACTTTTTTTTTTCAAAATAGAAACAGATTGTTGTAGAGAATCCAGCAATTTTGGTGGAAACACTCTTCAGTAGAAGCATGTTTTCCATTAAGTTAAATACTGTGTTAACCTCAGTTGAAAATACACTTTCCTAAACTGAATACAGAATTTATAGTTTTGCAAAATCATGTCTGCCTTCATCCTAAATATGCAAAAGATCTGATGTCAATGGCTTCATCCCATGTGACATTAAAAGTGCCTCTCAGTTTTATTTCATTAACATGAAATGAAAACAACTTAGAGACGTGTGTGTATTCTTTCACTCAACCAAACCCCATAGCCACATGTACTATCTTTTAAAGTTCCAGAGTGCATTTTCCTGCTTTGATACTGTATACTGTGTAGAGGTTATAGGAATATGATTTCTCTCTTCAAACCTTTCGTGAAGAACACACATGGGCAGCTTCCATCATCTTGAGACTCTTGGTAGATGACATTGCATGACAGTGATCTTTCTAAAACTAGTGACTCTGTGAAGTGTCACAGAAGAGCCACCCTCCAACCAAAGAGGACACAACCATGGGTCCAGCTGGATATGTAGCAGAAGACGGCCTTATCAGGCATCACCGGGATGGGAGCCCTTGGTCCAGCAGAGACTTGATGACCCAGGGTAGGGGAATGCTAAGGCACGGAAGCAAGAGTAGGTAGGCGGGTGGGGGAGCACCCTCATAGAAGCAGGGGGAGGGGGAGAGGATAGAGGATTTGTGGAAGAAAAACTGAGAAGGAGGATAACATTTGAAATGCCAATAAATAAAATAATCAGCAAAAAAAAAAATGACTTTAAGTTAATGGAAGCACCCTGTTATGGAGGCTAAAAAGAGATGTATGTAGCAGAGAGGAGACTTTGTGAAGGGAATTTGCTTCAGAGACTATGAACAGTACTTAGTCATGCCTATAATTTGTATACTACACCTGTACTTCATCTTTGCTTTTAAGAGGCCAAGTACGTGAGGAACCTATTAGTTACATCATGGGAAGAACATGAGAGGAGACCATAAAGGGACTGAAACAGAGGGAGGGAGCAATGAAAGAGAGAGATGTAACATGCCATTGCCAGTGCACATCCTCCTTAGGCAACCTCTCCTATTGGATCCTGGAAACAGAAGAGACCCAGCCTTGGAAGTAAATAAATACCAGCCTTTTGTTCAATCACTATAAAATTAACCATGTATCAGACTAGATAAAGTTGTTTACCAGCCTTTAGAACTATGATAGCAAATAGCAGTCCCTGTGACTGGCAGTAGGAATGAAGGATGAATTACCTACTGTTGAGAAAACTAGAGGTGCTTAATGCAATTTCCCAAAATGCTGAACTCAATATAGCAACACCAGAAACATCACCCTTCCATAAATCTCATTTACATTCTTAGTCACTAAAATGTCTGGCTTCTTTAATTATGTCTGACTTTTGCTTCCACCATCACGAACTCAGTCATCTAAATCATTTCCATTCTTTGGAAAGTTTGGTTTCAATATCACATAAAAATTCTGCCACAGTTCTAATATTCATTATTTCATTTATAAAACCCTTAATTCAATATATAGTCTTTCCTTTTGTTTCACTAGGAAACAAAATTACAAAGTCTTATGTAGTCTTACGAATGACTTATTCATGCTACAGTAGAGCAGAACAATGGTAGGCCCATTGGCCAAATGACTTTGAAAGTACATGCTTTTGAACATCATAGTACATGAGGTAGTAATAGGCCCTCATGCAAAGTAAATACCCTAGGATAAAGCTGAGCCTCATATTATAGACATCTCATTTCTCCAGTTCTCTTTCACTCTTTGAAAAAAAAAAATGAAAGCATGTTAAACTTCCTCAAGCTAAGTCCTGTATTCATCTCTTCCCATCTTTTTCCACCCTCTCTCTCACTCATATGAACAACTGCAAATGTGCCTATTCTATATAAACTGTAGTAGGGCATCAGTGTGCCATGTTTCCCTTAGAAGTTTACAAAGATGGAGAAAAATGGTATTTGTCATCATATTTTCCATCAAACAAATGGTATACCATTAGAAGAATTTTGTCAACCCAGAGGAAGCTCCACTCCCAGGTGCTCTGACACACCCAGTATTAGAGGTAAGCAGGAACCAACATCTGTCCCAACACTGGGAGTAACTGGGACTAGCAGGACCAGGCACTTAGGAACTCCTCCAGCCTAGTGATTCTGGTTCCTTCTGGTCTGTCTGGGTTAGTGTTCTGAGCAGACCTTGGGCACAAGCTCTGCAGCCAGTCCCACAACACACAGAGAAAGCCACACTTCCAGGTGATCTAAAAATCCCAGGATGCCAGGATCCCAGAATCACAGGATCATAGAGATAGCTTGACTCTGAGGAGTTCTGACACAATCAGGATCACAGGAAGGATGGGCTCCAGTCAGATTTAGAAAGGGCAGGTAGCATTAGATGGTGGGGGGCAAGAATAAGAAAATAAACAACACAAACCAAGGTCACTTGCCATCATCAGAACCCAATTCTCCCAACATAGCAAGTCCTGGACACATCATCACACCGGAAACACATGATTCAGATATAAAATCACTTATCAGGATGATGATACAGGACCTTAAGAAGTACATAAACAGCACCCTCAAAGAAATACAGGAGAACACAGGTAAAGAGCTAGAAGCTCTTAAAGAAGAA
>NW_022196894.1:84463731-84468396 GCF_008632895.1 Mastomys coucha
TTAAAAAATTCAGATAAATTGAAATCATGTAACTTTTCTCATCATAATGCAATAAAAGTTTTAAAAAAAAGGAATTTGTCTTCTGTAATTAAGAAGACTATTAAAATAAATCCTTGTACAGAAATCATATGTAAGTGCTACTTCCCTGTCCAAAGTGTGAAAAACTTTTTTTTAAAACTCTGGTTGAAAGTTAATGGCTCCCATAGGCTCTCATGGATGAATGTTTGATCCTTGGTTAGTGAAATTGTCTGAGAAGAATTAGAAAGTGTGGTCTTTTTTTAAAAGATTTATTTTATTTATTTTATGTGTATCAGTATGTTGTAGCTGTACAGAGAGATGGCTGTGAACCACCATGTGTGTGGCTGCTGGGAAGTGAACTCAGGACCTCTGGGGGCCTGCTCGTTCCAGCCCCACTCACTCCGGCCACGCTCGCTCTGGTATAATTCACTGTAGCTGTCTTCAGACATACCAGAAGAGGGGGTCATATCTCATTACAGGTGGTTGTGAGCCACCATGTGGTTGCTGGGATATGAAATCAGGACCAGCAGTCAGTGTTCTTACCCACTGAGCCATCTCGCCAGCCCAGGTGTGGCCTTATTGGAGTAGGTATGGTCTAGTTGGAGGCATGTAACTGGGAATAAGCTTTGATGTTTGAAAACCCCAACCACACCCTTTTTGCCTGTCACCTACAAATCAGAATGTGTCCTTTGGCTGTTTATTCAAGTTTGGCTGTTTATACCAGGTTGGCCTGCCTACAGGCCATAATACTCTGTGCTTGATAATAATTAACTCTAAATCAGTAACCAAGATCACAATTAAATGTTTTCTTGTATAGGTTGACCTTGTTGTGGTGTTTCTTTACAGTAATGGAAGAAAAAAATAAGACACTTAGTGAATACATGCAAGTTTGGGGCAAAAGCTTAATTCTCTGACCTAAAGACAGACAGACAGACAGGGAGAGGGAGAGAGAGAGAGGAGAGAGATTTGTCCTGTTTGATGTTATCCCTGATGATTCTTCATGCAATGCTCAGTCTCTATCATCTAATAAAATGAAAATCTAACATTTAAAGGCTTACTGCAAAGCACCTTCACTGATGGCCTTTCATGGCCTCTCACAGTACTGATGGCCTTCCATGGCCTCTTACAGTGCTGAGCCTCAGCTGCTCTTCAGGACCCCTTCATGCCTTCAAAACCATTACCACCTGGGTGACTTTTCCACATTACCAAGACCTGCTGCAGCACGAGGTACATCCTTGGCTATCTCTGGAACACAGCCTCTTTGCTCTTAGAAAATACTTCCCAGAAGGTTTCACCTCAATGATGCTGGTCTCTTCTTAATTACCACTAATTTCTTAGCTCCAGCTAACCAGCATCATTAGTAGCAGGAATGCAAAGGTTTCCATTTCTTAATTCTGGTATCTTGTCAATCACAGCTGATTCTTCAGCCCCAGCTAACCAAAACCACAGAATCTTCATAATCAAAATAGCAATGGCCCTGATAGAGTCTTTAATCTTCCCTCTGAAATTTCATAAGCCAGGCCTCCATCTTCTACACTGTTCTCAACATTATCTTCCAAGCCCCTACAGAACATCCCACAGAGCTCTTAACACCCCAATGGCTCTTCTATCTCAAAGTTCCAAAGTCCTTCCACAGTCCTCCCCAAGACATGGTCAGGTTGTCACAGTAATAACTCACTATGCTGGTACTAATGTATCTTAGTCAGGGTTTCTATTCCTGCACAAACATCATGACCAAGAAGCAAGTTGGGGAGGAAAGGGTTTATTCAGCTTACACTTCCACACTGATGTTCAAAGGAAGTCAGGAGTGGAACTCAAGCAGGTCAGGAAGCAGAAGCTGATGCAGAGGCCATGGAGGGATATTCCTTACTGGCTTGCTTCCTCTGGCTTGCTCAGTCTGCTCTCTTATAGAACCCAAGACTTCCAGCCTAGGGATGGCACCACCCACAAGGAACCCTATCCCCTTGATCACTAATTAAGAAAATGCCCCACAACTGGATCTCATGGAGGCACTTCCCCAACTGAAGCTCCTTTCTCTGTGATAACTTCAGCCTGTGTCAATTTGACACACAAAGCCAGCCAGTACATTTACTTTTAAACTGGTCTAATCTGGCCTACATGTACATCACCAAGAAATAAAGAAGTCTATCTGGGTTTCTATGTGTATATCAAAGCATTCTTAAGATCACCAACTCCTTTAAACTTTGTCACTACTACAACACACTTTTCTCCTTTAACTGGTTCTTAACCTAGTCTACTGCTTTCATTGGCAGATATCTCATGACTCTAACATCTTGTGGTCTCCAGGCTTCACTTGCACATCTTAACACAATGGCCTATCTGGACATGCATCCAGGGATACCCCTGACACATACCTGACCTCCATAGTTTCCCTTAGCCATAAGCGAAATTTCACAGCCCCTTTTGTGTACCCTTGACTCTAAAATAAGAACCATGTGACCAAAGCTGCCATGTTCTTCTGCCAGCTAAGACTGGAACTTGGCCCTTTGTTCAATTTATATTTGTACCAGCTTTCTGTTGTCTATGGTTTTCTTTACTGCTTAAGTTTATCTTTAATTCATTTTCATAAGTTCCAAACTTAGCTGGGTAAGGTCTTGCCCTGAGGTCATCCCTTCCTCTATACCATTTAGGAGCTGTCTTTTCTTTAACCTTTTCATCTTCTTGAGCACTGGACTTAGCTTCATTATACTTCCTCATGCCCCTTTTCTCCTCAGACAGAATACTTTGTATTTTTCCTCACTCAGCTTGTTGGTTTGTTTTTTTTTTTTTTCATTATAAATCTGCATAATAGTTGCCATTAATAACCACATGACACAGTCAATACTAGGCTGTCTTGAAGTCTCCTCTGTCAATACCAAAAGGTGTTGATTTAGCTTTAGGCAGACATTTTGGACAAAGGCAGAAAGCAGCCACATTCTTTCCCTAAATATCATAAGAATTGTCCTAGGCCAATTACTAATATCCTTTTCATCTGAAATCTCTTGAGCTGGGTTGTCATAATCTACATTGCTCTCAGTAGCATTGGCTTCCACACTTCTACTGGCATGGCCCATTAAGCCCCACTTAAGTTGTTCAACTGCTTTCCTAATCCAAAATCCCAAAGTCCACATACCATCAACAATCAGTATAGTCAATTATACCACAGCAATACTCTGCTTCCTGGTACCAACCTCTGTCTTAGTCGGTATTCTACTGCTGTGATGAGTCTCTATAACCATGGCAACTATTATAAAAGATAGCATTTAATTGAGGCTTGCTTGTAGTTTCAGACGTTTAATTCATTATCCTTGTGGTAGGGAGTATGGTGGCATGGTAACTGAGAGTTCTATGTCTGGAACCACAGGCAACAGGAAGAAGAGAGAGCCATTGGGCCTGGCTTGGGGTTTTGGGTCCTCAAAGACCACTGCAGTGATACACTTTCTTCAACAAAACCAAACTTACTCCAAAAAGGTCATGCCTTCTAATCTTTCCTATGTAGTCACATTCTCTGGTGACTTAAACATGGGAGCCTATAGAAGCAATTCTTATTCTAACCACCATAGAAGAGGATTGAAATCCATTTTGTCACTCCAAAATTGGATTGTGTTTGCCTGGAGGCAAGCAACACTATTTTTCCCTTGTTTCAGCTGATTTTTAATTCAGGGTACTGATCCCCTAAAAACTTTCAATAATAAGTTGATTTTTAATGCTTTGATGGATTCAAGTATTTCTACTCTATTAACAACTTACTCATTGCAGTAACAAAATATCTGGCAAGAAGTAACTGGAAGGAGAAAATATTTACCTTGACTTACAGGTCAAGGCAATAGAAAGTATTGTGGTAAGAAAGGAATGTTAGCAGTAGCAGGAGGCAACTGGTAATGTTGCATCCACAGGAAGCAAAGAACATGGAATCCCAATGCCCAGCTTGCTTCCTCCTTTTTATACAGTCCAGGAACCACAGCCATGAAACACTACCACCCACATTCATAGTGGATCTTCCCCTTCAATTAAGCTGATCTAGACGCTCCCTCACAGATGTGTTCAGAGGTTGTGTTTGTGATGGCAAACTCCTGTCAAGCTGACAATAAAGAATATCTGTCACACACTTCTATAAAAATCTTCATTTACACTCAAGTAATAGAGAATTGGAGCAATAAGTCACCTCCTCTGAGGTTTCTGAAATCTTTTCCTAAGAGCATAAGTGTTTCTGAGGATTCCATGAACTCTGCTTTGACTAGTTGCTCCAGGATGAATGTGTGTGTGTGGGGGGGGGGGTGTAGATATATACACACACACCAGGTAAAATTAATGCATTCTACTCCTTGGATACAACCTATAAATATCAGAGATGTCTAGGATTTCTGATGACTTTTGAAATTTTTGCAATTTCAAAAAATGTGACTTTTCACTAAGGAAATTTTAGGGTAAAAAAAAGAAAAAAATCATACATCTTTACAAATTTCCAAATTTAAGATAGAGAATATAGGCGTTGCGCACCCTGTGCTGGGTCCCTCACTCGCCGCCGACGGCCTGCCTCGCCTCGTGCTCTCCTGCCGCCGCCCCGCAAAAATGCTTTGACTACCCACAGTCCTTCGCCAGATGAGACCAGTGTCCCGGGCACTGGCTCCTCATCTCACTCGGGCC
>NW_022196894.1:84470588-84472183 GCF_008632895.1 Mastomys coucha
CCAGTGTCCTGCTTTCAACTTAAATCACTGAGGCATCTCTACTGTTCTGTTAGCATCGGGACTGTAGCACTGTGTCACCACATAAGAGTTAAGGACCAGCCTTTCTGTGGAGGGTGGGAATGATTGTGTATAAAGTAGAGAAGTATCCAATTATGTGACAACCTTTGTGTAATAAAATTTTGTTTAAAGTTCAAAAAAAAAAAGATAGAGAATATAAAAGTTTTTAAAACTTACTCCTCCCTACTGTTGTTTTTCAATCTTCCCATAGAATGAATTCAAGAATGTAACAAAGTGGCTCTATATGAAAGGTTAACAACAAAAATTATAGTCACTACTTGAAACCCACTTTGAACGGTAGTATTATATCAACCATTTTAATGACATGACCACTGATCTCTAAGATTTCTTTTATCCTTGAGGTTCCATATATATTATCAATGCATTTCAAGAAAATCTAGGTGACCATTATTCAAAATACCTAGTAGATGCTAGGAAATAGTATGAAGAGTTGGGGGAGGGGTACTTAGGAGTAAAGCTCAGTAATTTCCTTCAAGAAATGAACTTACAATGTATAGAATCTAATTCTGTCCAAGCAAGTTAGTACACAGTTGTAATCCCAGCATTTGGAAAACTGAATGGGGGGTGGGGGTTGAAAAGTTCTAGACTAGGCTTGGATTCACTACTAATGAAACGCTGTCAGAGAGGATGGAGAGATAGAGGAAGGGAGGGAAGAAGGGAGGGAAGGAGGAAGGAAGGGAAGGAAGATAAGAGAGAATGAAAAGCAGAGACAGATTCAATTCAATAATTAACTAAAATATTTTCATTTAATTATTTATTCAATGATTAAAAGCCATATGTTAGAAATCCATGTGTACTGGTGGGACTCATGGCTCCAATAGCAAATATGTATAGCAGAGGATGGCCTAGTAGGTCAACAAGGGGAGGAGAGGCCCTTGGTCCTGTGAAGGTTCTATGCACCAGTGTAGGGGGATGCCAGGGCCAGGAAGCAGGAGATGGTGGGTTGGTTAGCAAAGGGAGGGGGAGGGAACAAGGCTTTTTTTTTCTTTTTTTTTTTTCTACTTTATTTTTGGAGGGGAAACCTGGAAAGGATATATCATATGACATGTAAATTTTAAAAAATCTAATAAATAAAAAAGAAACAGCTAGTTTCTCTTAGCGCAGTCAGATGACCACAGCTACTGACAAACCTTTGAGAAATAAAACATCTTATGGCATACCTACTCCAAAAAGAAAAAAAAAGAGATCCATGTATACATGTCATATATAGTTTTCTGTAAGACAAGTAAAAACACAATCTATGGGAGGGAATACTTATAATTGAAATATAAGTATTTTAAAAACAGCCAGAGAAGTCTTGAAAAGAGATAAAAATCAAGTGTTAGTAGTAATTTAATGCATAGTATTTATTTGTCCTATAATAATTTAATAATTCAATTAATTTATTTGCCAAGAATCAACCTTGGCTATATCTAGTTTCCTGAAAGAGAGGTGTTAGGGAGTAGTGAAACAAACCACTCAAAGTCAAATTGTGGGTCCAACCTGGGGGCCTAGGTTCTATTGGGGTGGCTTTCCAG
>NW_022196894.1:84472193-84485128 GCF_008632895.1 Mastomys coucha
TTAGATATTTTCTTTATTTACATTTCAAATGCTCTCCCCTTTCCTGGTTTCCTCTCTGAAAATAACCCCTAGTACTTTCCCCCTCCCCCTGATCACCAACCCACCCTCTCGCACTTCCTGGCCCTAGATGAGTACCATGCCCACTTCAGTGAAATCCGAGTGTCAGACCTGAAAGCTGGGCTATGGATCTGAGGTGTACAGCTTCAGAGAGGATAGCCTCCTGGAATTCATTCGTTGGTGTCTCACACTCAGAGGTGGCCCAGATTTGGACTCGCGTGCTAGGTGCCCACCAAGATATGATTTACTAATAGCTAAATAAAATTAGGTGTTGTTCTCTGACTGTCATCAATGTTCCAACATCTTAGTCAAACCCTGGCTTGGAATTTCTTAGGGAATGTTACACATTCAGACTAATTGCCTCTTGCATTATTAGGGAGATAATGAGGGAGGTCCAAGCATTGAAGTTTACTGAATAGAAATTGATAATCTCAGGGCAAGGTCAACTAGAATCTTCATGTTCAGTAGGCAGCTGAGCCACTCCCAGGGATTAGCAAGAATGGGACCCCTGGGGCATATCTCTGCTAGCCCAGAAGTGGGTGTTTACTAAGGGTGGGCTGGACCTTGAACCTGGTGTGTGTGAGAGAGAGCTGTGCTGCAAGAGAACTGTGCTGCGAGGCATTCCAGCTTCTATGCTCATGCAGTCTGTAGCCCCCCCAGGCTCAACTGGGCCCTGCGTGGCCCAAGCGCTCTGAGCCCAGCAGTGCAGCGCCCATCCAGAGGAGGCAGCTGCTGCTTTAGACCCATTACTGCCTGAGTTTTCTTTTTCTTTTGTAATGACCATAAAGGTCTGATGCCTAATTTTGAGAATATACATTCAGATCCTGTACTTTCTCGTGTCTGTCTGTCAGCCACTGACGTCTTGCCGACCTGTACCAGAACCCTGTTTCTCCCATAAGTTGAGGGGCCAAGGCTGGCCAGCCTGTGGCAGATGGGTGGGACCCCCATCCTGAAATTACCATTTCTACCATACCCAGGCCTGGACTCCCTGTGTCCTAGGCTGACCTTGAACTCAGAAATCTACCTATCTTGGTATCTTTTTGACAAGCTGAATATAGCTGCCTCTGTTCCTTTAGATCTGTAAAGCTCCTTACAGAATTCATATTGCAACCTTTATATTTTCCACAGTTAAAAATTTATATATTTTTGAACTCATGCTTTTAGAGTTCTTTTCCACAGCCTGAAGGGCTGTCCTGAAGATCCCAGTGTTTACCATTTTGCTGAGACATTTGCTACACCTTTGCTGTTTCATATTATCATGGAGTCATTAACACTAAAGAATGTAAAAATATGTACATTATTATACAAACAAGCCATATGCCTGGGGCAGTGGCAGGAACCATGTCATTCTGTCCCCACCAAGACCATGCAAGACTCTTAATGATGCTTGTAAGTTTTTACTTTAATAAAATATATTTAAATCCAAAAACTCATGTTCTATATAGAAACTTGTACATAAATCTTACATCAGTATTGCTTATTGTAATCCAAAGGTGCATATATAAATATGAAATGACTGATAATGGCTTTACAACCATGACCAAGACAACTCAGTGTATTTCTAAAAGGAATGGAACATCATTCTACAATAAAATAAAGAACTGATACACACCAAACCATGATGAACTTTGAAAGCATTATGCTAAATGAGAGAGTCTAGGCCCTAAAGACTTCTTAATGGATGTTTGCATCTATTAGGAAGAGTCATGAACTGGTAAATCCATTGAGGCTGAAAGTAGAATAGTCTTTGCCAGAGATTCAAGGAAGGGAAGAAGGTGTAAGATTGTGGGCTGATGAGAATATTCTGGAATTAGTAGTGGTAATGGTTGCATGAGTTTATAAAATTACAAAAAAAAAATGACATGTATATCTTGAAATATAAGACTTGTGGTGGTGAATTACATGTCCAGTAAAAATAAAATATATAATATATGGATAATATGAGCCCTAAGAGTTCATTGAACATGTATTTGGTTTTTGTAGAACACTATAGAAATGAGCAGTGGTAGTAGCCAGGAACACCTTGACAAAGAGAGTGGGATTTGCAAGGGATCGTGAGCATAGAAGCATGTTAGTCTCTGCCCAAGTAACTTATCAAGGAGGCCAAATTGTTAAAGCTAATGCTTTCACAAGAATAAAGATTTGGCTGTCATTGCATACAACATTTTTAACTAAACAAGGATTTTGCCTTGAAGCCAGATGAATGTGAATCTAAAATCTTCTGGTATATATTGGGTATAGATAATCCTCCAGAAAATAAACACAGAATTTTATGCCTATTTCTTAATCAAGATCTCTGATTCTCATTCCGTGTGTTCACTCTACAGCAGTAATGTTGAAAGGATGGTAATTAGGCAAGCCAGAGCCTGTCGAGGGTAAGAACATTTTTATCTTTCAGGAATCTCATCATTTTGCATTCTCAGGACGTGCGGAAAAACATGTCCTCATCCTTGTGTTAATCAGAGAAAGTCCTCATCAGCCCAGCAGTTTACATAACATCCCTAACTCTGAGCATGGCAGTAACATGTCTCCAATCTCACTCATCAGAGATTGTGTACATCAACCATCTTTCACAGACTGTCAGAAAGTACGAATGCCTCCTTTGCTCTGATTACTGATGTTTAGCTGAATTAACATTCAACATGGATTTTGCACATCTGCATTTGTAAAATCAAAGAGGGTTTTGGTTTTCAAAATATTTTCATAAAAATGCACCAACTTAAAGATTTATTTACTAACCTGGGAATAGTGCTTGGCATTAAACACAACATGAGTAATGATTAGACACTACTACTCATGACACAGTATATCTTGTAATCGCTGGCATGATGAACATTTGGGGGATACTTGCATTTATCAAGAGTTGGACATTTATGCCAAGTACATTGTGTAGTTTGTGTTGTCTTCCCTCAATTCTTTTGGTACCTAAAACATAACCTTATCCTGAACCGTTGAAGTTTTGCAGAAAGGTCTGATAGATCTTTGTGCCACAACCTTGTTTAATAAAACATGTATCCCCTTCAAACATTCTATGTAATATTTGATAATTGTAAGTAAAACATAGCATAAAAACAGTGAAGGACAGTTCAGGGCATCTCCCAATACAGCACTACAAGGTCACTGACACAGCATAAGCCTCCCATTGAAATTCTCTAAAAGTTCCCTCAATTCATTTCAGGTTAGTCTTAACCCTCTAGGGTGGCACCCAGATGCTATCATCTGGTGTTCATCTTGCTTACCCTCCCCTTCTCTCTTCCACCTTGCTTGACATGGTCTAAAATGCAGCAATATTTTAATTTCTCACATAGTCAACCCTCTCTGCTCCCCTCCCTCAACCTAATCACGTGTTCACCTCTCTCTTTCCAGGTCTCCAAGTAATTTCAACTTTATTTTTCTTTTAAGACAAGCTCTCAGGCCATGGAAGACGCCTCAATGATTGAGAGCATTTATTATTATTGCAAAGCACCTGAGTTCAATTCCCAACACCGACATGACAGTTCACAACCATCCATAACTCCAGCTCAACAGGGATTCGAAGCCTTTTTCTGACTTCCAAGGCCTCGAAGCACATACATGCTATATAGCCACGTATAAAATAAAGTGAATAATTATAAGGGTTTTTTATAACTTATTTTTAATTTTATGTACATTGGTCTTCGGCCTGCATCTATGCCTGTGTAAGTGAGTCAGATCTACTGGAACTTGAGTTAAACCGACAGTTGTAAGCTGTCATGTGGGTGCTGGAAATTGAACCCTGGTCCTCTGGAAGAACAGCCAATGCTCTTAGCCACTGAGCTATCTCTCTAGCTCTGTACCTAACTGTTTAAACACTATAAAACAAAGTTTCATTATGTAGAGGCTTGCCATCCTCCTGCCTCAGCCTTCATTATGTAGCTTATTTTCTCCTTCACTAAAATCTCAATTCTCTCCTTTTAGCCAGGATCATTTAGGTCTGAAGCCACTTGTCTTGATCTTCTTGTGCCTAAGACACTTTGTGATAAACAGTTGATATTTAAAAATTCTAATGAATAAATTATGAGCCATTGAACATACATAAAAAAGCTTGTCTTACCCAATTCTGGCTATCATGACAAAGAACCAGAAACAGACCAATACCCAAGAGAAATCACAGTAGTTCATGGCTGCGGAGACTGAAAGTCCCAGATCAAAGGTGATTCAGTGTCTGGTGAAGACCTGCTTCCTGGCTGATTAAACCTGAGTCTCTTCTCACTATCCTTCTACAACTGAAAGAGGCAAATCAGGCCCCAGGCTCTTCATGAAAGGCACTCTGATGCGTCCCTGAGTGCAGAGCTTTAGTAATCTAATCTCCCAGAACCCCACCTCTTAGTATCATTGTGGCTGGAGTGGGGATTAGGTATCAGAGTCTGGGAGAAATACGAATCTTCAAACCACAGCATGGCAGTTTCTGGGAGAGCCTGTGCTCCTAAGGCAAATATATTTGAGTCACTGCTGAGCTACTTAACTTGCTGAAGGCTAAAACACTTATCATAAGTATCTTCACCTCTTTAGTGGGAAGGGATGCTTGCTGTTGTTTTGTTAAAAAAAAATAAAAAATAAAAAAATAAAGAGTCTCTCTATGTAGCCTTGGCTGTTCTGGAACTTGCTGTGTAGACCAGGCTGGCCTCAAACTCACAGATACCCACCTGCCTCTGCCTCCTGAGTCTACACTCCACCAGGCTTTTTTGTTTGTCTTTTGTTGTTGTTGTTTTTTTTTTTTTCTTAACCACAATTTAATTCAGTTTCCTCATTTACAAATTAGATATTATCTCACAGCTTTAGATAGATTAAAATAAGAACACAGTAAGATAATACTGAGCACATGATTAGAAGAATCTGACATGGCAGTTCTCAAGACTAGAATTACAGCCACACGGCAGGAATACAAACACAGTTTCACATCTTTTAAGATGCTGTCCCTTTAGTTCCACAACACTGGAAAATCAAAGCAGTGAGGACTGACTGTAAAATAGTGAAACTAATTCAAAAACCCACCAGAGGGTGTAAATAAAACCCGAAATCGTACTACCATCAAAGATGAGGTGGAAGAATTCTGGAGCTGGTGGAAACCGAGTTCCTCCAACCCATCCTCCCCTCCTCTACCAACGCTTAAGACATCTTCACTGATTGAGATGACAAACAGAATGAGTTTAAATGGAGCACTGGACCACACTTTCTTGGTTTGGTTTTGTCTTTGGTTTTGGGGGGCTTATTGTTGTTGTTCTTTGTTTTGTTTTCTTTGTTTTTCTTGTTAAAACAGGTTTTCACTATGCTGTCCATGCTGGCTCCAACTCATGATCCTCCTACCTCAGGATTGCTGGGATTATAGGTGGTTCCAGCTAAATTCATAATCAAAAACACTCGTATCAACATCCACTTGAGAGGACAATGAGAACTCACAACTAATGTACCAGAAGGTATGTTAGTCCATGTTTTTTCTACGTGTTTTAATCATGCAAACCAAAATATAAGCATTTGAGTGAATTTTTCATCCCCACCCAATAAAACACACATATTTTTTAATTTTTATTAGATATTTTCTTTATTTGCATGTCATATGATTTCTCCTTTCCCAGTTTCCCCTCCAAAAAACAAACAAATGAACAAACAAACAAAAACAACAAGAACAAACCCCTGTTGCCTCCCCCCTCCCCATGCTTGCCACCCCACCCTCTCCCACTTATTAGCCCTGGCATTCCCCTACACTGGGGCACAGAACCTTCACAGGGCCAAGGGCCTCTCCTTCCAATGATGATCAACTTTGCAAACCTCTACTATACACATGCTGCCAGAACAATCACACCCACCATGTATAGTCCTAGGTTGGTGGTTGAGTTCCTGGGAGCTCTAAGGGTACTAGTTAGTTCATATTGTTGTTCATCCTAAAGGGCTGCAAACCCTTCGGCTACTTTGGTCCTTTCTCTAACTCCTTCATTGGGGACCCTGTACTCAGTTCAATGGATGGCTGTGGGCCTCTACATCTGTATTAGTCAGGTACTGTCAGAGCCTATCCGGAGACAGCTATATCAGGCTGGCTTGTCCTTCCTTCAGTCCCTGCTCCATAGTTAATCTCTGCAACTCCTTCTGTGGGTATTTTGTTCTCCCTTTTAAGAAGGAATAAAATGTCCACATTTTGGTCTTCCTTCTTCTTGAGTTTCTTGTGGTTTGTGGGTTGTTCTTCCTGTATTCCAAACTTCTGGGCTAATAACCACTTATCAGAGAGTGCATACCATGTGAGAACACACATATTTTAATTTGTATTGTTATTGCAGGGAATCATCTTCTAGGGAGTGACCTTAAGTATTAGTCTTTGAGCCACAGAAGAAAAATCTAAATTTTAGCTTATAGTTAAAATTAACCTGTAATAAAGCTGTGCCCCTCTGTACATTTGTGTTGCTGCAGCAAAATTCTTCAGTCTGAGAAGCAGAAATTATTTCTCATGATTTTAGAGACTAAGAAATCCAAACTCTCTCATATCGATTCTCTGGAGAATGCTTGATTCTTGGTTCACAGACAAAGCCTTATAGTTGTATCCTCACATGGGTGAAAAAGCAAGCTCTTAATATTTATACTAAATGTGTATATGTTACAGAATTTATTTTAATACTATAATACTAATAATATAATATTATAATACTAATAAGAAACTGTCTTAAAGTAGATAATATGCCACAGTTATAAATCAATACCATGGGGAATAGAAGGCGAAAACAAATACTAAGCTTTCTCAGGCCCACTGATGTAACTGTGCTATGAAGCACTTACTATCTAAATAGAAGCATGCATTAATCAGATTGTAGATAAGCTAAACTCAAAAGACTATGTTTAATCACTAGGAATATGCTCACTCTGGGACTTAGAAACATTCTTTTTAAATGATTTTTCAAAAAGAAAAAGAAGGTAGGTAGTAAATATCATTGAATGATCACCACATCGTTTCCCAAAACACCATGACAGAAGGAGCAGTGTGGGTGACCCTGTGACCACATTTAGGAAAAGTAGTAAATACATTGGAATTGCCAAAGAAGATGTTGAAACCAAAAACAGAAAACATGTTTTTAAGTGCCATTGTCTTTGGAGGCTTGAGAAAAGTAAAAACCAGCTATTCACCCATAAACAAGGTTGGGATCCTGGCTTTTGCAGCACAATAAACTGGAAGGTAAGGTATTATTTTGGGTTAAATAATCCTGACACAGAAAGACATATATTGTATCTCCTCATTCACAAATAGACAGCGCTTTTGTGTGTTTTACTTTCTTGAGAATTCTGTACAAATGTATTTTGGTGATGTTCACTTCCTCTTCCAACTCCTCCCAGATCTACCTCCCTTCCAAACCTACCCAACTTTGTGGCCACTTTATGTGTGGGTTGTGTGTGTGTGTGTGTGTGTGTGTGTGTGTGTGTGTGTGTGCTACTCATATATTTTAGGACAAGTGACCTTTCACATGGAGCCTGGTCAACTTACAAGGGGAAACATTTTTCAAGAAAACTGACTCCCCCTCTCCCAGAAGCTATAAATTGCCAATAACTCATCAGTTAGGACTGGGATTTTGTGCCCAACTCCTGTATCTATGACAAGATTTGGTTTGTCTTGAGTTTGCACAGACTTTGTATATGCTGTGACAAGCAATATGTACTCATATGAGACACTGTCCTCCTGTGTACAAGAGTCACAGTTTCCTTATAGTCATATACTACCTCTGGGTCTTAACACTTTTCAATCCACAATGATCCTTGAGCCTTGTGAAGAGGAAATGTGATATTCCCTTTAGGACTGAGCATTACACAGTCCCTTATTCTCTACACATTGTCCAGTTACAGGTATGTGTGTTAATCACCAACAACAACAAATCAGAACTTCTCTGATGATAGTTGAGGGGTACATTTATCTATGGATATAAAAGTAAGTCATAAGGAGTTGTTTTAACATTATGTCCATTTATCAGAACAAACATTGGTAACATCTCTCCTTAGGGTCTATGACCTGTATGCATATGTTTAGGGTCTAGGTTCAACAATTGTGCCAGATATGGGTTTCATCTTGTGACGTGAGAGTCATACCCAATCAGAAGCTGATATTTACCTCCATTCATTTTGTGCCAATACTACACCAGTTGGCATGTCTTTCCAGGACAGTAGTTATTGTAACTCATGGGTGGAGATTACTTTTCTTATCTGGTTACATGCATGCATGTATACTACTTTCCAGCATTGTGAAAGCTAGCCTGTAGGGATGAAGCTTAAGGCAATTTAATATATATATATATATATTACATATTATATATATATATATATACTCCTAATTACTCATATTACTAATTACTAGTATTACTAATTACTAGTACAGTGGGAGAGGGATTAGGTTGGGTATCAAGCATTGAAATATATCACATTAGATCCTGTTAAAATATACAACAAATGCATATTTACCAAAAGTAAATTTTTTAAAACTTCAAAAACTACAGTAAACAATTTTTAAAGTATTTATCAAATTTAGGACACATCATTTTGGTTAAAAAGAAAAAAGATACAGTCAATAAAAGGATAGGCACCAAAGGCAACCATGTAAGTTTTGCCTTACCCACATTTAAGGGCTAGTTTGCAAGCATAGACATGTCTTTCCTCTTTTCAACTCTGAAACCTCCACTGGGCAGGAACAGATGGTTCTGATAGGCTCCTCTTGTCATGCCCAGTGAAACAGAATGTGTAAGTACTTGATTTGTGTGCCAAGAATCCTCACCCAAATTGATTTTGTACAAATTTGCCATTAAACCACTAAAATACCAAGCATATTCTCTGTAGCTCATAGAGTTGTTCAATAAAATCTAATGAGCTTATTTTCTTTCCCTGAAGATATCTAAACACATTATAGCCCAACTACTGTTCCCTGAGGTAGAAAGCTGCAGTACCCACACCATCTGGCCAACTGAAGGACAAGTTGTCCCAGGGTGTGGTTTGACCCTATTTACTCTTGTTTTTTTCCCTCTAAAGGACTGATGTGACCTCCAGTGTGCATCAATATGTAGTGTACCCTCTCTGCCTAACCTACCTGTGTTCTCACCATTGTAATTAAATTGTGTCACTGTTCCCATCACACTCCATCCTATTTAATATAACTGTCTTAGGAGAACATACTTTTATTTTTTAAGCAGTCACCAAAATATTTTTATTTCCCCTGCCTCTAAAAAGAAAGGTTACCTGCTGGATCTCTAGCAAGATAAAAAATGTTTAAAGAAAGGAATAAAATACACATTGTAAGCTTGATCTTCCTTCTCTTCTTCCTCTTCCTCTTCTTCCTCCTTCTCTTCCTTCTTCTTTCTCCTCCTTCATCTTTAGTTGTATTGTTGTTGGTTGGATTGTTTTTTTAGTTTCATACAATATGTCTTGAGTATATTCTTTCCTCTTCCCCAACTCCTCCAAGATCTTACCCACTGTCCTATCCACCCACCCATCCAAGTTTACTCTCTCTCTTTCCCACTCTCCCCCTCCCAAAAAAAATTCCCAACAAAGTAAAAGAGGAGGAGAAGCATGAAGCAGAGGAAAGGAAAGATCAGTAAATATTCTAGTCAAGATTACTATCACTGTGATGAAACACAATGACCAAAGCAAGTAGGAGAGGAAAGAGTTTATTTGAATTTACACTTCCACACTAGAGTTTATCTTTGAAGGAAGTCAGGACAGTAACTCAAATAGGGCAGGAACCTTGAGGCAAGAGCTGATGCAAAGAACATGCAGAGAACTTACGGATTGTCCACCAAGGCTTGCTCAACCTGCTTTCTTATAGAACCCAGAACCACCAGCCCAGGAGTGGCCCCACCCACAATAGGCTGGGCCCTCCCCATTCATTGCTAATTAAGAAAATGCCCTTCGGGTTTGCCTACACCCCATCTTATGGAGGCATTTTCCTAATTGAGTTTCCAGTACAATAAGACAAACAACAACAAAAACAACAAGTAAACAAAACAAAAAAACACACACACACAAAAAGCACAGATTGTGTTTTGTACTCCTAGACATGAGATCTTCCGCAAAGTGTGGTTGGTATACCCAGTGACACTCCATTGATAAATACTGAACATTGATACCAGGTAGGTTTCAGTGACAAACAGCTTCTTGATGAAGGATGGAATTCTTTGTCTAGTTCCCCTTTTCAGTGCTAGAGTTTTGTCTAGTTTGAACTTGTGCAGTCACAGTCTGCATGCTGTCATAGCCTCTGTGAGTTCATGTCTGATCAGTCCTGTTGTGTCTGTAAGGTGCTTGTTTCCTTGGAGTCATCCAACACTCTTACAATCACTTTCCCTCCACTTCCCCAGAGATAGTTGAGCCATAAAGGGAGAGATTTGATTATTTTTTTTAAATCTCATTTAGGACTGAATGTCTCAAAGTCTTTACTCTCTGCACATTGTCCAGTTGTGTGTTGATCCCCATCTATTGCATGAAGAAACTCCTCTGATGAGGGTTGGATGATGTTCTGATCTCTGGGTATAGAAACAAATATGTCACTAGGAGTCATTTTATTACTATGTTTGTTTAGTAGAAAAATAGTAGTAGGTTTTTTTCCTACATCCATGATCTATGTAATCTCAGGTTCTTGACCACTTTAGCAGTGTCAACTGTGAGTTTCATCTCATGGTATAGGCCTTAAATCTAATAAAAAGCATTTGGTTGCTGCTGTAACATTTGTGCCACTACTAGACCAGTATATATTAAAAGTGTGTCTCTGTTGTAGGCCACAATGTTTACATCTAGGTAATATTAATGTTTACCTCTCTCCTCCAGTAGGATACAAAATAAGTTCCAGTTCTGATTAGGCACCAAATATACTAACACTGGAGGTTTTACTTGTTAGCATGTGATGTCTAGTTTGGGTATTGTCTCCCCATTTACGGCTATTCTAGTAAGTCTAAAAAGTGAAGCCAACCTCATTAAATATAAGTGTCTCACACATCATCTTAGAGGTCCTACATCTTATTTCTAATATTGTCCTAAAAATAATGTTCAGGGAAAGTCTTATAGACACCAGTTTATAGAATGGGAAACCCATATGAAGAATTTAAGTGTCAGGTATGATAGTGCACATCTGTCAATTAAACACTTGGAAAGCTGAGGCAAGGAGAATCTTGAGTGAGATATCAAAAATGGGAAAAAAATATAAATTGTCTCATTTAACTTGTAGCTGGGTAGGAAGCCAGAACCCAGCCCTCCTGACATTAATTCTCTTGCTATATCCATGGCTCCAAACCAAAGGCAGTGCTTCTCTGAGGCAGTACCTGATGACATCACCTCTTATCTTCCTATTCTCATCATTTTATCTGGCTATACTTACTCAGAAAAGAACGTTGTTTTTACAGAAGTACATTCACGCTGTGTAAAATGTACTAGATTTCTTGATTCAGACTTAGTCACTGAAACAAATCACGATGCAATAACACTCTGTGGAATAGGGTGCTGCATAGTTTTCTTGGTATTTTGGCAGCACTCTTTTCAGTCAGGACACCGGCAATTCATGCAGTTTTCACAGGGTTGTGGTTGTTTGATCATGGCAAATACTAACTGATGGTAAGAGTTAAAGATACACACCCTATCACATACAAACACCATTTGAGAGGCCAAGTTCTCAGGTCTTTATTTTACCTTGGACATTGTTAAATTAGCTGACTCTTCTTAGATCACCAGAGGGGAGTAAAATATAGCTCAAGAAGATGCCTTATCACATGCACAGGGCCTGCACAGGTCCAATCCGGTGTCTAACACATCATCTTAGAGGTCCTATATCTTATTTCTAATATTGTCCAAAAAATAATGTTCAGGGAAAGTCTTATAGACACCCAATGCTGAGAGGGACAGTAGACACAAGACCCCATATAAAAGCCAGAATCTATCTCCAACTATCAACCACTCACAAAGGAAATATTATTTTTTTCCAAGGGAGAAAATTCTCAGTTTAAACCTCTGAACTTCTAAAGGAATCACCATCCCTGACCTCAAGCTGTACTATAGATCAATAGTGATAAAAACTGCATGGTATTGGTACAAAAACAGATAGGCTGATCAATGGAATAAATCTAAGACCCAGAAATAAACCCACACACATATGGACAATTGATTTTTGACAAAAAAAAAAAAAAAAAAAAAAAAAAAAAAAAAAAAAAAAAAAAAAAAAAAAGCCAAAACCATACAATGGAAAGAGAAAACATCTTCAACAAATGGTACTGGTCTAACCAGATTTTGGATGTAGAAGAAAGAAAACATACCCATTTTTATTACCTTGCATAAAATTCAAGTTTAAGAGGATGAAAGACCTCAACATAAAACTGGATACACTGAATCTAATAGAAGGGAAAGTAGAAAATAGCCTCTTTTCCTGGGTACAAGGGATAATTTCCTGAACAGAACACCAATGGCTCGAGCTCTAGGATCAACAATTGACAAATGGGACCTCATAAAACCGAAAAGCAAAGGACAAGAGGACAAATCGGCATCCTACACATTGGGAAAAGATCGTCACTAATCCTACATTCAATAGAAGGCTAATATCTAAAATATATAAAGAAATCAAGAAGTCAAGAAAACCATATAACCCAATTTAAAAATGGGATACAGAGTTAAACAGAGAATTCTCAACAGAGGAATCTCGAATAGCAGAGAAGCACTTAGAGAAGTGTTCAACATCCTTAGTCATCAGGGAAATGCAAATCAAAACAACCTTGAGACTCTACCTTACACCAATAAAAATGTCTTAGATCAAAAGCTCAAGTGACAGTGTGTGCTGTGTGTGTGTGAGAGAGAGAGAGAGAGAGAGAGGGAGAAAGAGAGGGAGAGAGAGAGAGAGAGGAGAGAGAGGGAGAGAGAGAGAGAGA
>NW_022196894.1:84485138-84491114 GCF_008632895.1 Mastomys coucha
AGAGAGAGAGAGAGATTCTGCCTGCCCATGGAGCCAGAAAAGGACATTGGATCTCCTGGAGTTGATGTTATAAGCCACCTGATGTGGATACAGGAACTAAATTCTTTTAATCAATGAGTCATCTCTCCAGACTCCTAGGTTAAATATTTTCAAAGTATATTTAATGTATGACTTAGGAGAAGGTACCCATTCTCATAAGAAACTTACTTCCTAGTAAATATACTTTTCTTCCTACAATTAGTCCAGTCTCTCCTCTCTGTAAATCATCTGTTTTAAATTTATGTATGGGAAGTAACTGAAGATCTCTTTTTTAATACTTTTAGTGAGCTCTCTTATCATAAATCTTTTTTATCCTCCCTTCTCAGTACATTTTGCCTTCTACACAGTGTTACTCATATGATATCATCAATGATATAATTTATCTTAGAATTTCCATCAACTTGTTTTTGGATACACTTATAATCCCAAAGTAAAGACAACAAATAGGATTTCATGTGAGTACAGGCCAGGGAGATACATCAATTAACTTGAACCATATTACAAAAGTACAGTGTTTTCTAGATTTTCTTCTGTTGCTGTGTTAACACAGACAGGCAAAAGGCAAGTTAGCAAGAGACGAGTTTATTTAAGCTCACAGTTCCAGATTACAATCCATCACTGGAAGGAAGTCAAAGTGGTGGGAACTTGAAGCAGGTAGTCATATCACATGCACAGCAATAGCAGAGAAAAATGAAGCGATGGTTCCCTAATGCTCAGCCCACTCTCTACCCTGATGCAATTCAAGACCCAGACCCAGGGTACAGTGTCACTAACATTTGACCAGGTCTTCTCACATCTCTTAACATAGTCATTTCAATTCCCTGTAGACATGTCCCAGGCCAACCTGACCTAGACAATCACTCATTTAGACCTACCTCCCAGATGACTCTAAATCATGTTGAAGTGGCAGTAAAACATACCCATCACAAATATCAATGTTCTCAATGGCTGTCGTGACCAAAGAAAATGGTGTACAAATCATAACATTGTGTTAAATATACTGTCCCTTTGAAAAGCTACATTTGGACCTTCAACAAAGGGGATTCTCAAAGTAAATTATACACACAATACTGATTCCTTCTCAGGTCTGGGTTCCTAAGTAATTTTAACCATCCAAATTCAAGGCAGTTACAGCTGAACGGAAGAACATCTGATGAAGTTCGCTGAAATGCTTCAGGAAATGACAGTATTTCTCAAAGGAAAACACTGAAATAAATAAAGCTAAAAGAGTAGGAGTTCTTGATATCCGTTAGTCATGAGGACCCTGATTCTGTGCCCTAGTCACTTCACAAAGTCATAAATGGCACACAGAAGGATAGAATTATGGGACGTGTCCCTCAAATGTCTTAAGATAGCTTTTTGAGGGACACCCATATTTATTATTAATGCAATGCTCCTTCAAGCTATTATATCATAACTTTCCTAAATCCTTAGCTTCATGCACTGGGCCCCTCAATCCATAGTTTTTGTTTTGATGGCTTCAGTGCCTTATAATCAATAAAAATATTAAAAATTACATAAATATTCCAGATACTTTTAATTGTGCACATTTCTTGAGCCAAGCTGTTCCATCCCACCCACCTAACACATGAATAATGTCTTTGTCCATCACATCCATACCATATGTGTAACCTGCTTATAGGTCACACAAGAACCCCCCAGGTTTATCACATAGGTTGTGTCACAGTGCTAGTGTTCATGTAACTCTTGTCCTGTGACCTAACCATGTAACATTGCAAAGTCTAAAGCATTCATCTCATGTCATTTCATAGAAATGTTACATAATCACAAATCATCCCAAGAAGGATGGGTATTATACAAAAAAAAGACATCCTGAGAAGAAATCACATTCATGTAACTTTCACTGGCATATACAGTTACTGTCTTTCACATATAGCTGCTAATACCTTACTGTGTATCAATTATTAATTCAATTTTATCATAGGTCTCCATGTCTGTGTAAGATAGAAGATATAGGGTTCAGGGTATCCATGGTTACAGGCATCTTTTATGGGAACATATGGTCCTCAGATAAGGAAGACTACTGACATTTATATATAAAGACTATTTAATGAGGGCTCCTCTCATGACAATCCTTCAAGCTGATTGAGAGGACTCTAAGCTCAGTGGGCAAAGGTGCTTGTCATTTGCCCATGCAAATCTGATAACTTGAATTCAATCCTCACGACCCACAAAAAATTAGAGAGAAGTGGCCCCATAAAGTTAGACCTATAACCTTTACAGGAGCTTATTTGTATGCATGCACTCACATCCATGCACACATATGCACACATACATTGCACATGCCATACACAAACACATAATAAACTAATTCATTTTTAAAGAGCAACAAAAAACTTTTAAAGGGATGCTAACTTCCCCTAGCCTGTCTCCCTACTTCTCCACCTACCAAATGACTCTCCTCTTTGCAGACTGACTCTTAGAGCAGCATTCAGGGGAAATATTTCAGGCAGCAGGGAACACAAGCATAGGAACCCAGGGAGGGAGGGTAAAATTAGATGAACAGGTGAAGGACTTTTGAAAATAGAATCACAGGAGGAACACCTGCAGAAAATGTACAGTGGAGCGGACAACAAGCAGAAGAAGGAATTTTTTAAAGCATTACTTTTGAAAGTTGTAAAGGATTTAATTTCCTTGGAAGCTCATTTTGGTTTCAGTCCTGTGTTCTTTTGACCATGATGCTGCCCAGGACCTGACCACACCAGTCAAGGCTGTATAAACATTTCTGACGTGAGCTCATCCAATAATACCTTTGGGATGCTTTGGTAAAACACCTTGTGTTCCTATTTAATATCCTGGCATTAGCACACAGCACTTTTCTGTAGAGAGTGGTTAAATCAAACTCTGTGGATAACCTTCTGAGTGAGGTAATTATAGAACAAGGAAGAACCTGTCATCAGGGACCTTTCACTAAGTTAATTACAAATAAAGCCAACATGGAGTGGTTAGAAGGAGAGATTAAAATTTCACTCACTTGGACTTTGGATAATAATGAATTAAACTCCTGGACTGCATTGGCATCCTACTGGAACTGTGATGTAAAAACAGAAAAACCAGCCAATGAGTAGTCTCATCTTGTTCTTGAAAGTAATTTGAAGTAACACAAGTTCACCAAACTTCACCTCCCTTACTTTTAAAATGGTACTCATGATATGATGCTGTAGATGAGTGAAAGAATCCCTAACGTGTCTCCCAAGTCAAGACACTTTCTCCATGTTTGTTGGCCACGTATCACCTAAATACTTTTTGACTGGGTCACTGTTCATGATGATTCATTTTCAAAAAAAAAAAAAAAAAGTTCAAGCAATGCAAAAAGCACATCATGTAACCAACACTGAGAGTCAGAGAGAAACACAGCAATGAAAGTGCAATAGAAAGTGACAAAGACTGTATAGTAGCTCATGTCTGTCATCCCAGATCCCAAAAACTGAAGCAAGAGAATTGCCTTGGGGTCAAACAGAGAAGACTAGGAAAAAAAAAGGAGATGGATCATCTAAGGACAATAAGCACATTCTGAACATATGAAAAAAGAAAAAACACCATTCCTTTCTCCTTTTTCTTAGAAAAGACTAAAAGAAGCTTGCCTCCATGTACACATTTTACATAAAATACTTGGGCATTATTTTAAGACTACAGAAAATATATCCCTAAAATCAAACCCCATGTAAAGTCTTCATTAAACAGTCTTGATATCACATCATTCATGAGAAAACATTTGTCACTGTATAGTTAATACCTCTTATTCAATACCATGGGTTTTACAGGCCCAGTCCCTCTGCTGGTATTTTACAGACTGGAACCTGTAGGACTCAAGAGCATTGTTATTTTTTTCACTTCACTCTTTCTACCTCCACTATAAATTCTAGAGCCTGATTTTTAATATGGCCCACTATTAAAATATATTAGCTAGAAATGACAGTTAATTTTAGAAAAATACAGAGCTCTATAACACACTATTCTGGCCATGTACCTTTTCCCTTTCCACATACCATAACTTCTTAATTGTTTGATGGTTGAAAGAGGGGGTTTTTGTACTGTACATGATGAATCAATAAGAAAATAGCCAATGGATGAGGCTCTGGAGCGCAAGGACACGGCACATATATCAATGTCTTTGCAATTTGAGAGGGTTTTAGCTTTCTGTCTGAGTTCCCCTCCAACTTCCAGAGCATCCTGGCCCAGAAACATAGCATGCTGGACCAGGCCAGAAGTACTAGGGAAGTTAAAGATCCTTGTCATAATCTTCAACTGCCTGACTGACATCTAGAGACAACTTTCTTCAGTTAGAAGAGATTGTGGAGAGTGGATAGATTAAAGAACATGTACATATGTGTCACCTCTCAAATACCAGAAGTCTGAGCTCAGAGTGCCCTTGTGGTCAGGTTATGAGAAATTGCTGCCTTCTTGTGTTCTCATGCCCCCAAAAGAGAATGAACTATCTAGGCTTCATGTGGTAAGAACACTAATTTTATGTCCAAAGGCTCTCTCTTCTAATCTCACCTCATTGGAGATTTAATTTCAACATATGAATAAGGTGGTTGCTTCGAACAGAATGTCCACAACAAAGGAGAATCTGCCAAGAATCTTAGCCTGTAACTGTCACTAGATTCCACCTCCTTGATGGTTTGTATATGCTTAGCCCAGGGAATAGCACTATTAGGAGATGTGGTCTTATTGAAGTAGGTGTAGCCTTGTTGGGGTAGTTGTGTCACTATGGGCATGGGCTTTAAGACCCTCATCCTAGCTTCCTGGAAGCCAGTCTTCTCCTAGCTGCTTTCAGATGAAGATATAAAACTCTCAGCTTCTTCTGCACCATGCCTGCCTGGATGCTGCCATGCTCCCACCTTAATGATAATGGATTGAACCTCTGAACCTGTAAGCCAGTCCCAATTAAATGTTGTTTTTGGTTATGGTGTCTGTTCACAGCAGTAAAACCCAAACTAAGACACTTCCCAACCTAGATCCCTTGAGATCTCAGAACTTGCTTCACTGAAACACAGCTTCTGTTGGAGGGTATTCTCAGAAATATATACTAATGAGGAAAATGTGTAAGGCAGTATTGGAAACTCTCAATCTCATGGAAGAAATGCTATGAACAAGTTTAAGTCTAGCCTCTGTTCTATAAATCCATTATAGAATCACAGCTTAGAAATTGTTTTCTGCTCTGTGCACCTTTTCCACAGCAGAGAGCTTATTTACAGGAAGTGCTCTGACCCCAGGACTCAGGAGGGAAGGCTGAGCCACAGCCCTCTGTGCACATTTCCTGCAAATAGAGAGCTTGTCTCCAGGGAGTACTCTAACTTCAGGCAAGATCTACATTTTCTCTCCTGGCCTTTCTAAGGCTGGACCAGATGGGAGGCAAAGACCACAGAAGAGGCAGGGCAGTTGGGACAGGATCCTTCCTACCTCCGTCTACAACTAGAAGGGATGGCTGATCCATAGGCCTCTGAGAATCAGAGGGAAAAGCTGATCTCCTATGAGTGCTGACAGAGGCTTATGGAACCCCAGGAGGAACAAGCCCCAGCCAGAGATAGCAAGAATATCTATCACCAGAGATTAACAGATAGCAAAAGGCAAATGCAAGAATCTTACCAACAGAAACCAAGACTACTTGGCTTCATCAGAACCTAGTACTCCCACCACAGAAAGTCCTGGATATCCCAAAACACTGGAAAAGCAAGATTTGGATCTAAAATCATATCTCATGATGGTGATAGAGGAATTTAAGAAGGACATAAATAACCCCCTTAAAGAAATACAGGAGAACACAGGTAAACTGGTATAAGCCCTAAAAAAGAAACACAAACATCACTTAAAGGATTACAAGAGAATGAGTGAACAAGTAGAAGCTGTGGAGAGCGGTAGAGCTGGAGAGGCATTCGCCTTGACAAGATGGCGCCTACATCCGCTGTCGAC
>NW_022196894.1:84492392-84493724 GCF_008632895.1 Mastomys coucha
AATACACCCCTATCAAAGAGCTTGCTGAGTCAGTCAGCAAATATGGGCCTGATGCCAATTTTACCATTGTGCAACTTGAAAGACTTGCAACCATGGCAATGACACCCAATGACTGGCAGAACACAATGAAGGCTGCGCTTTCTAGTATGGGACAATACATGGAATGGAAGGCCTCCCAGGTTCAGGCCAGAGCTAATGCCAATGCGGAGGGCAACGAAAGGTACTGGACCTTTGACTTGTTGACGGGGCAAGGACATTTCATCTATAACCAAATGAACTATGATTGGGGAGCTTATGGCCAGGTCACGGCAGCCGCTATCAAGGCGTGGAAAGCTCTCTCGAAGAAAGGTGAGGCAGGAGGACATTTGACAAAGGTCGTGCAGGGCCCTCAAGAGCTATTTTCTGGTATTGTGGCCCGGATGACTAAGGCGGCGGGTAGAATTTTTGGAGACCCAGAGCAGGTCAAACCATTAATTGAACAGTTGGTTTTTGAAAATGCTTCACCAGAGTGTAAGACAGTTATTACCCCGAGGAGAAATAAAGGGTTGACAGACTGGATAAAAGTTTGTCGAGGACTGGGGGATCCACTTACCAACTTTGGCCTTGCCGCCGCTATCTTACAAAGTCAGAAACAGTCAGGGCCTTCAGGTCGCAAAGTGTGCTACAATTGTGGGAAACCGGTCATTTGAAGAAAGACTGCCATGTCCCCATGCAACCGAGGGTGCCAGGTCTTTGTACCAAGTGTAGGCAGGGCTATCATTGGGCAAATGAATGTCATTCGGTTAGAGACATTCAGAGGAAAATTATCCAACATGATCCTGAGCCACAAGAAAATGAACCTGACCCCCCCAAAAAAATGGGTTTCCGGGCCCCAGATCCCAGGGCCCAAAAAGATATGGGACACGAGCCAACATTCAGAGAGCCCCTGCCGAGCGACAAGAGGCTCCGCAGGAGTGGACCTCTGCTCCACCTCCCAATTCTTACTGATGTTGCACATGGGCGTGCAGCTTGTGCCAGTCACCTTTCAGGGTCCTCTGCCAGAAGGAAGCGTTGGCCTCGTGCTGGGACGCTCATCCCTCACCTTGTGGTGCACCCTGGCGTGCTTGACCAAGATTACACTGGGGAACTACAGGTTCTCTGTTCTTGCCTTCAGGGCATCTTCTCCATTTCCCCAGGGGATAGGATTGCTCAGTTAATAGTCCTCCCCAGCGTACATGATTGTTTCCCCTCTACTGGACTGCCACGGGGCACCAATGGGCTTGGTTCATCTGGGACAGACTTTGCTCATCTGGTGGTTGACCTTAAGACCAGGCCCACATTACAGTTGTCTAT
>NW_022196894.1:84493735-84497381 GCF_008632895.1 Mastomys coucha
TCTGATTGTTCAGGCAGCATGTGTATAGTAGAGGATTGAAATTTGATCATCAATAGGAGGAGAGGAGCTCGGCCCTATGAAAGTTCTGTGCTCCAGTGTAGGGGAATGCCAGGGCCAGAAAGTGGGAGAGGGCGGGGTGGCAGGCATGGGGAAATGGGAGGCAACAGGGGTTTGTTTTGGTTGTTTTTGTTTGTTTCTTTGTTTTTTGGAGGGGAAACTGGGAATGGAGAAATTTACATGTAAATAAAGAAAATAAATAAATAAATAAATAAATAAATAAATAAATAAATAAAGAAGAAACACAAAAATCACTTAAAGAACTATAGGAAAACACAATCAAGCAGGTGAAGGAAATGAGTAAAACCATCCAGAATCTAAAAATGGAAATAGAAACAATAAAGAAATCAGAAAGAGAGACAACCCCAGAGATAGAAATCCTAGGAAAGAAATCAGGAGTCATAGATGCAAGCATCACCAACAGAATACAAGAGGTAGAACAGAGAATCTCAGAGGTAGAAGACACCATAGAAAACATTGACACAACAGTCAAAGAAAATGCAAAAAGCAAAAGCTCCTAACCCCCCAAAAAAAAGAGAGAGAGAGAGAAATTACAGGAAAGCACAATCAAACAGATGAAAGAATTGAACAAAACCATCCAGGACCTAAAAATGGAAGTAGAAACAATTAGGAAATCACAAAGAGAGAAAACTCTGGAGATATAAAACCTAGGGAAGAAGTCAGGAGCCATAGATGTAAGCATCACAAACAGAATACAATAGATAGAAGAGAAAATCTCAGGTGCAGAAGATACTATAGAAAACATTGATACAACAGACAAAGAAAACACAAAATGCAAAAAGGTATTAACCCAAAACATCCAGACCAATGTAGGACACAATGAGAAGAACAAACTAAAGGATAATAGGTATAGAAGAGAGTGAAGATTTCCAGCTTAAAGGGACAGTAAATATTTCAACAAAATTATAAAAGTAAACTTCCCTAACCAAAAGAAAGAGATGCTCATGAACGTACAAGAAGACTACACAACTCCAAATAGTTTGGACCAGAAAAGAAATTCCTCCCGCCACATAATAGTCAAAACACCAAATGCACAAAACAAAGACAGAATATTAAAAGCAGTGAGGGAAAAAGGTCTAGTAACATATAAAGGCAGACATATCAGAATTACACTAGACTTCTTGCCACAGACTATGAAAGCCAGAAGATCCTGGACAAATGTCATGCAGACCCTACAAGAACACAAATGCCAGCCCAGGCAAAACTCTCAATTACCATAGAATGAGAAAACAAGATATTCCATGACAAAACCAAATTTACACAATATCTACCCACAAATCTAGCCCTTCAAAGGAAAATAAATGGAAAACTCCAACACAAGGAGGGGAGCTACATCCCTGAAAATGCAAAAATGTAATCTTCCAACAAAACTAAAAAAAGATAGCCACATAAACAGAATTCCAACTCTAACAACAAAAATAACAAGAAGGAACAATGACCTTTCCTTACTATCTATTAATGTCAATGGACTCAATTCTCCAATAAAAAGACATAGACTATCAGACTGGATATGTAAACAGGACCCAGTATTTTGTTGCATACAGGAAACCCACCTCAGTGACAAAGACAGACACTAGCACAGAATAAAAGGCTGGAAAACAATTTTCCACGCAAATGGTCCCAAGAAAAAAGCTGGAGTAGCCATTCTAATATCGAATAAAATCGACTTTCAACCTAAAGTGATCAAAAAAGATAAGGAGGGACACTTCATACTCATCAAAGGTATGATCTACCAAGACGAACTCTCAATTCTGAACCTCTATGCTCCAAATGCAAGGGCATCTACATTCATAAAAAAAACTTTACTAAAGCTCAAAGCACACATTACACAACACACAATAATAGTGGGAGATTTCAACACCCCACTCTCTGCAATGGACAGATGATGGAAACAGAAACTAAACAAGACACAGTAAGACTAATAGAAGTTATGAAACAGATGGATTTAACAGATATCTATAGAATGTTTTATCCTAAAACAAAAGAATATACCTTCTTCTCAGAACCTCATGGTACCCTCTCCAAAATTGACCATATAATTGGTTACAAATCAGGCCTCAACAGATACAAGAAGACTGAAATAATTTCTTGCATCCTATCAGATCACCATGGACTAAGTCTGCTCCTAAATAACAACATAAACAACAGAATGTCCACATACACATGGAAGCTTAACAACAATCTACTCAATGATAACTTGGTCAAGGAAGAAATAAAGAAAGAAATTAAAGACTTTCTAGAGTTTAATGAAAATGAAGCCACAACATACCCAAACTTGTGGGACACAATGAAAACAATCCTAAGAGGAAAACTCATAGCTTTAAGTGCCTACTAAAAGAAACTGGAGAGAGCATACACCAGCAACTTGACAGCATATCTGAAAGCTCTAGAACAAAAAGAAGCAAATGCACCCAAGAGAAGTAGATGGCAAGAAATAATCAAACTCAGGGCTGAAATCAACCAAATAGAAACAAAAAGAACTATACAAAGAATCAACCAAACCAGGAGCTGGTTCTTTGAGAAAATCAATAAAAATAGATTAACTAGAGGGCATAGAGAAAGTATCCTAATTAACATGATCAGAAATTAAAAGAGAAACATAACAAGAGAAACTTAGGAAATCCAAAAACTCATGAGATCCTACTACAAAAGCCTATACTCAACAAAACTGGAAAACCTGGATGAAATGGACAATATTCTTGACAGATGCCATGTACCAAAGTTAAATCAAGATCAGATAAATAATCTAAAGAGTATCATATCCGCTAAGAAAATAGAAACAGTCATTAATAGTCTCCCAACCAAAAAAAGCCCAGGACCAGATGGGTTTAGTGCAGAGTTTTATCAGACCTTCAAAGAAGACCTAATACCAATACTCCTCAAATAATTCCACAAAATAGAAATACAGTGTACTCTACCCAATTCATTCAATGAAGCCAAAATTAATCTGATCCCTAAACCACACAAAGACCTAACAAAGAAAGAAAACTTCAGACCAATTTCACTTCTGAATATTGATGCAAAAATACTCAATAAAATTCTTGCAAACTGAATCAAAGAACACATCAAAATCATCATCCATCATGATCAAGTAGGCTTCATCCCAGGGATGCAGGGATGGTTCAATATACAGAAATCCATCAACATAATTCACTATATAAACAAAGTCAAAGAAAAAATCCATGTGATCATCTCATTAGATGCTGAGAAAGCATTTGACAAAATCGACCACCCCTTCGTGATAAAAGTCTTAGAAAGATCAGGAATTCAAGGTCCATACCTAAACATAGTAAAAGCAATATACAGCAAACCAATAGCCAACATCAACTTAAATGGAGAGAAACTTGAAACAATCCCACTAAAATCAGGGACTAGACAAGGCTGCCCACTCTCTCCCTACCTATTCAATATTGTACATGTATTCAACATGTAATAAGGATACATGCTCCATTATGTTCATAGCAGCCTTATTTGTAATAGCCAGAAACTGGAAACAACCTTGATGTCCCTCAACAGAGGAATGGATACAGAAAATGTGGTACATTTACACAATGGAGTACTACTCAGC
>NW_022196894.1:84497746-84503374 GCF_008632895.1 Mastomys coucha
GGAGCTAGAGAAAGGACTCAAGGAGCTGAAGGGGTTTGCAGCCCCTTAGGATGAACAACAATATGAACCTCCTAGTACCCTCAGAGCTCCCAGGGACTAAACCACCAACCAGCTCCAGCTGCATATGTAGCAGAGGATGACCTAGTCAGTCATCAATGGGAGGAGAGGCCCTTGGTCCTGTGAAGGCTCTATGCCCCAGGGTAGGGAATACTAGGACCAGGAAGTGGGAGAGGGTGGGTTGATGAGCAGGGGGAGGGGGAAGGAACAAGTTTGTTTTTTTTTTTTCGGAGCGGAAACTGGGAAAGGATACATAATTTAAAATGTAAATAAAGAAAATGTCTAATAAAAAAGAAAAGAAAAGAAAAGAAAAGAAATTGTTTTCTTGGGCATTCCGAAGTGTTCAGATGGTACAGAGCAAGTGTAAAACCCACATGCCTATATTACCACAGGCATCTTGTTCACTGTCCTGAACATATTATCTGTTTATTTTTGTATGCAGCTAAGAAAACAAAGTGAATTGAGACTCAAGTAGCCTTCTCTGCAGGAATGAATGACCTGAAAGTTGCTCTTAATTCCTATTTAAGCTGACAAATCCTGCCTGCCTTATGGTGCACAGCAGAATAAAGATGTAACATTTACAGAGTTTTATTAGTACTAGGAAGCACAGCAGCCTTTTTTCTCAATATTTTTATTTACCATTGTCTTGGAAACTTTTAATAAAATACTCATCAAAATATTAGATATGTGGTATGGTTGTGTAGCTTGATATTCTTGTGAGGCTCCTCGCGATGGGAGTGGGTTGTCTCTGATTCTTTTGCCTGCTTCTGCTACTGGATGGGTTCCCCCATCCAGTCTTCATATGAGGATTGTGCCTAGCCTTATTGTAACTGGTTATGTCATATTCAGTTGGTATCCTTGTGAGGCATGTTCTTTTCTAAAGGAAAATGGAAGAACAGACCTGAGGGAGAGGGAAGGTGTGGGAGGTAACTGGGAGGAATGAAGCAAAGGCAAACTGCAAATGAGATGTGTTATATGAGAGAAGAAGAAATAATATTATTTGTTCTTTGCTACACACCCTTGAACCCACTGACAATCTTCTTTTGGTCCCCTTGCCTCCCTAGTAGTATTAATTAATCCCTTTATAATTCTATGAGATTGACTTTTCTAAGCTTCACCTTATCCAGACTCATTTGCTTGACTTCTTAAAACCTTCCTGCCATGGTTGGCCTTCTCATGGTGTCACGTTATAGCATCCCATGAGTTTTTTCCTCTTCTTTTTCCTCTCCACTGACTTTTACAAAGTTGGAATAAAACACAAAAATACATTCATGGGGCTTACTAATTTTGTCTAAAATATAAATATGGTCCTTGCTTCAGTAATGCATCCACTAAAGTCAAAATGATACAGGGAAGACTCGCATGCCCCTCTCTCTCAAAGATGGCATGCATTTAAGAGGAGAGTGGGGGTTAGTGGTCAAGGGAAAGAGACTGAGTTTCAGTGCAGTCTCCATCACAAATGGGACATTTATAGCCGTTCCTACCACAGGGCTTAAGGAACATCATGACAGAGGGGGTAGAAAGATCACAAAAGCCAAAGTTCCAGGAAGGAGTAAAGCAGTGCCCTCTGCACGTGACGGGACTCTTGCACTCATGCATCACAGCAGCTGAGTATGCCTGCCTGGACAAGAGCAAAGCAGTCAACATGCTAACATGGATGGAGAATGAATGCATGAGCCATCGCCCTTCACTGAATATCAGTTGACAGTTGATGGGAGGAAGAGTCAGTTTCGTCAAGCCTCTAGTAGGCCAGCCTCACTCCAATGGATTGCCCTATGCCCAGGAGTATATATAAGCCACACAAATTGGACTTGATGGATTATATTTTAAACAGAGGAGCACTAAGTTGGGGGATGGTGAAGTGGGAGTGGACATAGGATGAGTTGGGGGAAAATATGGGTGAATGAGCAAATTACATTATATGAAATTCTTAAAAGAATTTTCAGAAGATTTATTATATACTTTCTTAAAAATTGAGGGGAAGGGGAAGGAAGAGAGAGTAGACAGTAGGTATTGGGGTCAGGGAGTGAGAAGCAACCAAAACCATCTAAAAATGTCATGAGTAAAGTTGGAAACCAGAATGCCAATTTTTAAAACTTAATATATAAGCATGTCTTCTTGTGTACAGAACATTTCAGAATAGAGTGGGAAGAGAGTTAAGCAAGACTGGGTCATATATAAAATAAGCCCTAGGAAAGGCTGTCGCCCACTGACAGAGGAACAAGAGAAGACTTCCAGTGGAAGAACAAACCTGACTCAGAATTTTTGCAGTGAAATGGGACTAGATCCCATAAGAACAGCAAGTCCCCTCACAGAAAAAAAAGAAAATACCATGTTTGTCCAAGGTTTCCAAAAGGAAACCCATGGAGTGAGTAAATTTACATGATGACAGAATTACTGGACATCTTAAATATGTCCCAGTTTTCCTCACAAACTAAGATGGCTTACATCTCATACATATATGTTCCTTTGTTTCAAACCAGAAATGGTCTCACAAGAGACACAGAGTTTGGTCCTGGTGAATTTAGAAAATTGGGTCAACTTGATTAATGATGAGGTTAGTGATAACTAGATGAAAATATCAAAACTCCTTGCATAATTTGCAGCTGGTTGTGTAAGCTGGGATGTGAGCCAGCAATTGTCTTCACTCCAAATCTGGTATCTTTATCTCACAATTAATGTTCTTGGGATCTACAATGCAAGAAAAGACTACTCTGGGTACCTCCGTCACACTCACCCAGAAGCCTACCTAGCTTTTACAGTCCATTGTAGCTGATGCTGGCTCTCAGTGAGTGTCCCCATGGTCTAAGGCTCCTCTACTACCTGTTTTTTTTTTTTTAACCCAGACTGGAGGGAACTTGAACTTAAAGTCTGAATTCTCAAGTGGGAAGCCTTGCTTCTTCTCTGGATTTCACCATTCAGAGCTGACCCTACCCATGAAAACTGCAGGATACCCTACATGGCTTGTTCTACTCACAGGGCCAGCAGCTCTCTGCTGCAGAACATGATGAGGCTCGAAGAACCCAAGTAGTTTCACAACTGCCCACCCAAGTATACTGAAGGCATTTCTGAAAATGAAAATGTTGTCAAGAAAGTAAACAGTACAGCTGATCCTCATTATTCACAGATATGCCTGTTCACTGCCGTTTATTTGTAACTCCAGAGTCAGTGCTCTCAGTTGCTTTCCTGGCCATTCACAGAAATGCACAGTGCAGCAGATCCCAGCCGAGGTCAAGCAAGGCAACATTCTGCCTTCCTTTTTCACTCTCATGTTGTAAAACAAATGTCCTTTTACAAGTCCATTTACTGTCCTGTTTTATATCTGTGGACTTCCTGTTGATTTCCACGGGTAAAACAATCCAAGCACAGTGCTGAAGTGTTGTCTACCTTATGTATTAAAGAAGTTTTCATTTGACCATAAATTATAGTACTGTTGGTTGTGAGTTTAATACTGATGGCTAAGACCTATATTTAGATGTCTATATGCTGAAACATGCATAAAATGACATTATATTAGCATCACATTGTGGCTAGGGGCTCACTGAAACCTAATCTTACATTTCTCCTGGGAACTATGGTTTCATGTTTACTAATTCAATGCCTATAACAGTTATGTAACTACTGAGAATAATGAGAACTGACTCTAGTTTAGTCACACTAAGGTCCTGGAGGAATGAGATACACAACAGTTGGGAATGTAGAAAACAGAGCTTTTTAAAGTGAGCTCCAATTTGAGAACCAGACAGCCCCAGAGAGGAGGGTGTGTGTGTGTGTGTGTGTGTGTGTGTGTGTGTGTGTGTGTGTGTGTGTGTGTGTGTGTTTGAGATTAGGTTTTGCTCTGTAGCCAAGACTGTCCTCTAAATTTAAATCCTCCTGTCTAAGGCTCCTGGGTGCTGGGATTATTGGCATGCTGCAACATGCTTTCTTAAGCACAATGCTGTGCCAGGGTTACTGTATTAATCAGAGTTCTTTAGAGTCACAGAACTTATGGTAGTCTCTATATAGTAAAGGAATTTATTGATGACTTACAGTGTGTAGTCCAACTCCCCAACAATGGTCAGCAGCAGCTGTGAATGGAAATCCAAGGATCTAGCAGTTGCTCAGACTCTCAAGGCAAGCAGGCAAAATAGAGAGAGAGCCTTCCTTCTTCCAATGTCCTTATATAGGTCTCCAGCAAAAGACGTGGCCCAGATTAAAGATGACCTGAACTCAGAGATCTCCCTGTTTTAATCTTCTGGAATTCACAGCCACTATGCCTCAAGATCTCCATGCCAAGGTCCAGGTCAGAAACTTGTATCTCTCAGCTTCCAGATTAGGATCAGAGGTGAGCCTTCCAATTCTGGATTGTAGTTCATTCCAGATATAGTCAAGTTGACAACCAGGAACAGCCACTACAGTTACTGTCTTAGTTAAGGTTTTACTGCTGTGAACAGACACCATGACCAAGGCAACTCTTAAAAAAACAACAACCTTTAATTGGGGATGCTTACAGGTTCAGAGGTTCAGTCCATTATCAACAAGGTGGGAACATGGCAGCATCCAGGCAGGCATGATGCAGGAGGAGCTGAGACTTCTATATCTTCATCTAGAGGCTGCTAGCAGAATACTTGCTTCCAGGACACTAGGTTGAGGGTATTTAAGCCCATCCCCATTGTGACACACCTACTCCAACAAAACCACACCTCTTAACAGTGCACTCCTGGGTCAAGCGTATACAAACTATCACAGTTACTAATACCACTAAATAGTCTGGTAACAATGCCACAAAAGGAGAAAGAGGTGTTCTTTCACAATATTAGTCTTAATGTTTGATGGTCTATCTCTACAACACTAGGTAAACTATCAGGATTACACAGTATTGAGTCCTTAAAGTTGGTCATCCCAAATTGCGATGAACTGTCAGTATGACATATATTCACATCCTGACACAGTATGATGATAACTGTTTAAAATTGCTTGTCAATAGTTTTATATTGACTGCATCCTGAGGTATTTTTATGTAGTGGCCTGATTTAAAAATATATCATTAAAATTTAGTTCTTTACATTTTGAAATGTGACTATTATAAGTGTTTAAAGAGAACATGCAATTTGCCTTATTTTATACTAGAAAGTGTTGATCTAGATCACAGATTAGGCTTATGAGAGTCCGCAGTGAGAACACTGATAATTTTAACTGCCGTGTAAGAGCAAACATTTATATTCTACTCACTCTGAGCCTGCATTGTTTTGATGCATTATACATACTAACCTGAACTGGTTCTCACTAAAAACAGTCAAGATTGACCTTGTTGCCCACTCCCATTTTACAGGTGAGAAAACTGAGGCATTGAAATGTTAAATGAATTACCCATGGTCACACCAGATTTGATCCAAAAAGTAAATCATGTTCTTAACCACCACCCAGGTACATATACACTTGCAATTTGATGCATTTGATCACTCAAAATTAAAGTTCTACTTATTGCTAAAAAAGGAAATACAGCTTATATCTTTAGTTCATTCTCTAGATATATAAATAGACATGTCTAAAAATGAAAAAGATTAGCTTCCAAAAGTACTTTCACAAAAT
>NW_022196894.1:84503436-84529004 GCF_008632895.1 Mastomys coucha
GGGGGGGGGTGAAGGTAAAGACCTAAAACTGGAGTAGAAACAGAAGAAGGAAGAGGGAAGGAGTAAAAAATATTGATAGTAAAAGAAATGAGAAGTTGAGAGGAGTGGAAGATATGTTGGTGGTGTTAAGAGAAGCTGGGGGGAGTGGGACAGTAATCTGACCAAGACACATTGTATACACATATGAAGTTTTCAAAAAAAAAATTAGAGTAAAAAAGAAAATTCCAGGATGGTTTCTAGTAAATAAAAATAAAAAATCTTAATACAGAAGTGGGTGCTCAAGGACCCAAGGAGCTATGCTGTTCCCATAGAAGCAACAACAATATGAACTAACTAGTACCCTTAGAGCTCCCAGGGACTAAACCACCAACCAAAGAGTATTCATGGTGGGACTCATGGCTCCAGCTGCATATGTAGCTGACCTAGTCAGTCATCAATGGGAGGAGAGGCCCTTGGCCCTGTGAAGGCTCTATGTCCCAGTGTAGGGGGTGCCAGGGCCAGGAAGCAGGAGAGGGTGGGTTGGTGAGCAGGGGGGAGAGGGGAGGGAATAGAGGGTTTTTAGAAGGGGAAATCAGGAAAGGGGAGAACATTTGAAATGTAAATAAAAAATATCTAATAAAAAAATAAAAACAATATTTGTGGTTCCAAATAAATAAATAAAAATCATTTAAGTAGGGATGATGTGCTACGGACTCAGACTGTCTGATGAACTAAGCAATCCTAAGTCAATGAAGACCCAAGATAGCAAGAATAGAAATCTTACAGGAGGGATAGAAAATTGCTGAATGAACAGACTACAGAATTACAAAGAAAAACACCTGAATCACTTATATAAAGTGGTTTATTTGTTCAAAAAGTCTCCTGAAATCTTTCGGAATGAACTGGTGCATTTAAAGAGTAAAAACCATTTCCGTGTATACCAGTGCAAGGGCCCAGGTCTCACTCTTGTGCTGTGCCTAGCAGAGACAGCATCCAGGAAAGGCAGGGCAAGACGTTCAACTCCTTACATCCAAGGTTTCTGTATCTCCAAGACTCTTGAGGCCTGGCAGACTCCAGTACAGTGCTCTGACAACAATTAGTCTATGTGTACTGCATAAGTGCAAGCCGTTTTCTGAGCCACTTAACTCGGAGTCAGAAGCCCCACCTGAGTTAGTCTGTCTCCTGTTGCTTCAGGGATCTCTGTCCATGGCAGAGCTCTGAAAGAGTCTTTCCAAAAGAGGAAGGACAAAAATTCTAGCACCAGAGCTGAACTCCATTCTCTGCCACTTTTAGGCTTCCCCCTCTTTACTGACGAGGCACTGTTTCTAAGAAGGTATTTGATATCATACTGCCTGGTATGTAGTGCAAACTCAAAATGATTTTCTTATGTTTTATTTACTTTTGCCTTTTATTTTGAGATTATAATATAATTACATCATTTGCTCCTTCCCTTTCCCCACAGCATGGCATTCCACATCCACCACATTTTTTTTTCAAATTCATGGCCTCTTTTTTATTAACTGTTGTTACCTGCATGCAAGTGCACACACAGACAGGCACACACACATTCTCAAATGTAAAAACACAACCTGCTCAATCTATATACTGTTGCTTGCATGTTTGGTTTCAGGGCTCACCATTTGGCCTGGATAGCCAATCCGTGTGCTTTTCCGGAGGGAGACTTTCCACACCCTCAGTGTTCTTTGGTGGCTTGTGGTTCTTTGTGTAGGGATGAGGCCTCCCAGGCTTTCCCCATCCACTCTGGCATGTCTAATGCTATTGTCCTCCTTCAACTCATATTTAGGCAGCCACATTGTTGAGACTATACAGGTGTAGCTTCGGGAAGTACTAAGACGCACAATCCCACAAGGAGGAGTCAAAATGATTTTGAACACTTAGTGTTAAGTGGTTCTCAACTGGCCGGACAGTGGTGGCACACGCCTTTAATACTAGCACTTGGGATGCAGAGGCAGGAGGATTTCTGAGTTCGAGGCCAGCCTGGTCTACAGAGTGAGTTCCAGGACAGCCAGGGCTACACAGAGAAACCCTGTCTCGAAAAGCCAAAAAAAAAAAAAAAAAAAAAAGAAAAGAAAAGTGGCTCTTAACCTTCCGAATGCTGTGACCCTTCAACACAGCTCCTCGTGTTGTGACCCCCAACCATAAAATTATTTTCGTTGCTACTTTATAACTATAATTTTGCTATTTTAATAAGTTGTAATGGAAATATGTGTGTTTTTCAATGATCTTTGGCAATCCTATGAAAGGGTCATTCAACCCTCCAAGGGGTCACAGCTCACAGGTTAAGAACCACTGATTTAGTAAGTTTCTTTGCAACCTTCTCATATGTGAGCAGTCCTGCCTTTCCCCAAGTGTCTCTTCTGCTCTGAGCCTGCTACTTATTAAAGCACTGCAACTTGGTGGTTAGGGAAGAATTTATTCAAAAATGCTGCTCATCATGCAGCAGACTAACTGGTACCAGTATCCCACTGAAGATGGCACATATAAAAAAGGCTGCCTTCGTTCTCAGAGGATAAAAGATGAGTATAAGCTTGCTGAAGGCCATGTATGTCGAGGAATCATCCAAGAGGGACCAGATACTCACCTTTGTATCCAAGCCCCCTGGCTCTGCATGTTAATATCCTCTGGAAGCTATTAATATGCTTATTAATATGCTTATTAATTTTTCTCTCATTTTGGTTTCCTTCAGTTATGGCTATAAACAAAACCCCGTTCAAAGGTCAAGACCAGATAATTTTAACCTTTCAGAGCCTCTGCCTTACTCAATTCTCTATAAATAAAACTTTGTTTATAAGATTTAGTCCATAGAGGCAAAATGTAATACATCAATTAGACATTTTATACCCATACAGAAAAATAAGAATGGTAACATTCAAACCCTAAGTAGACTTTTACCTAATCACATTGCTAGACACAAGGATGTTAACAGAATTCAAGGGGGCAAGCTTGTTTACTTCCTATTAACTTTAAAATAGAGCATGAGTCTTATTTGCTATTACAAATAAAGATTAACTTTAAAAAAGAGAGAGAGAAAGTAAAATTGAGTCCTTTTATAGTTCCTGGTTGTAATAAGAGAGCAGCAGAAAACCTCATAAGAAGAAAAAAAATATTTTGTGAAAAATCACAGTTATTCCAGAAGAATTGCCCTAAATATTTCAGTTTATTATGTCTCTCTGCTTTCGTGTCCTGGCTTTCTACAGATCTCCTTCTTTGTTACACATATTGCTTTTTTAAGATTAGTTTCTTCAGGTTTTTTTTTTCAAGTTTTTTTTATGTACATTCAGTAGAGAAAGCCAGTTGAGATCTTTGGTCATTCTCTATTGAATAATGAGTCACCTGGCTGTTACTAAAACTACCTTGCAATGCGCAGAGGCTCTGTTGAACTGAAATTAATTGTACTTTAGAATACTTTCTAGCCACATCTCAGTTTAGATGCAGAACCTGAGATAGAACTTCCATGCTGTAAGTTTATTGAGAAATGACATCAAAAAATACAAATAAGGCAAAGTGGGAAGTGAGGATGGAAGACAGATAAACTATATGGCTGGTTTCCAACCCAGATGGGTGTAAGCAGAACCACACAAATGAAATTTAGGCTCTTTGAGTAGCATAACCGTATCTACTACCTTCTCCCATACACATTCAATAGAGTCCGAGAGATTGCAAACAAGAGACAAGGCAAAGATCGTGCTAGTTCTTACTGGTTTCTCATACCATAAGTCCAGTTACTATCAGAGAGTCCCCACTCCTGGCCTCTGAAGCAATTCTTCTCAATAGCCTCAGTGTGTTTGTCTTGGTCAGGGTTTCTATTCCTGCAGAAACATCATGACCAAGAAGCAAGTTGGCGAGGAAAGGGTTTATTCAGCTTATACTTCCACATTGCTGGTCATCACCAAAGGAAGTCAGGACAGGAACTCAAGCAAGTCAGGAAGCAGGAGCTGATGCAGAGGCCATGGAGGGGTGTTACTTACTGACTTGCTTCCCCTGGCTTGCTCAGCTTGCTTTCTTATAGCAGCCCAGAGATGGCACCACCCACCATGGGCTGTGTCCCTCCCCGCTGATCACTAATTGAGAAAATGCCTTACAGCTGGATCTCATGGAGACATTTCCTCAAGGGAGGCTCCTTTCTCTGTGATAACTCCAGCTTGTGTCAAGTTGACACACAGAACCAGCCAGTGCAGTATTCATTCCTTTTTCCATGGCAACTTGTGACAAGAGGTAACCAGAAGAGAATGGATTCATGTTGTTTTGCAGTCTGAGGGGACAGAGCCTGTCTTGGTAAGGAAAGTAGGGCATAAGGACAAGCCCTTGTTGTGGCTGGGGGGGGGGGATACCTCACACTCATCTGCTCTAGAATTTGTCAGTATGGTAAGTTTGATGGCAGGTGGACTTTGCAGATGAAATTTGTTTCAATCTTGAAATAGATGAGAATTTCCTCGGTTTTCAGAGACTAGAGTGATTTAGTTGTAACTTTAATTTTTTTCAATCCTCATTTTTAATGAAGGTTCTTAAATGCTTTAACCTCTCTTGTAGCCCACCACCAACCAGAGGTAGTGGGAAAGAAAGCATATGGATATGAGGCAAGTGGACCTGTTTAGAAAGATTCTTTGAAGCATCTCCCATCTGTGTTGTCTGGAAATCAGCAGTTCAGTTCACATGTTAGCAGGCAGTGGCGGCTTGATCCACTCGCAAATACTTCATGGATACACCAACAACCAAGTTCGGTAGAGTTTGGTTAGCAACAGCAGTAACACAATCTAGCAGAGACAGCCAGGCCTCAGCCTAAGCTGGAGTCAGCAGCAGGGACCAGCAACAACACCAGGAGAAGTGCTCAGCTGTGCCTCTCTTGGGAAAGCAATGATCAGTGAAGACACAAGACCCATAAGTTTTGCATGGCTAGCAGTACCAGCAAGCTAAGCTCTCTCTCTCCATCATTTCATCAAGTCCTATTTATATTCCCCAAACATCAAGTGTCCTCAGCAAAGGTCTTATCTTAACGTGTGCATCTAATCAGCCCGAGTCCTTGGAAGTGGCAAGAAACTGCAGTACATCACCAGAAGTTTTTTGGTGTGTTTCTTCTATGGAGTCCTGACAAAGTAGCTCAACTACACAGTGTAAGGCAGACCAATACAGGCATGCTGTTAGCAAAGAATTCTTCAGGTATCTTTATGTGCTTGCTTTAGCAGAACATCCTCTCTCCTGTGTCTCCTTCAGTGAAACGTTCCTTCATGAGTCTGCCTTGGCCTTTTACATCTGTGTCCATTTTAACAAAACATTCCTTCATGTGTTTGCCCTAGCAAAACACCATCCAACTGACTTTCCAAAGAACCCTTCCATTTCCACTTCACTCTGTGCTCTAAGCCCAAAGGAATTGGACTCTGTGCACTCCAGAAGAGGCTCTGTGGACACTGTCATTGTGGCCAGTGAGACCATCTCAGAGCCCTGACCCCCAGAATGAAGCAATAATGAATCTGTGCTACATTTAATGTTATATGTGTAAAACTTGTTACAGGAGCAATAAGAAACTAATGCGCAACTCTAGTGAAATAACAATGTCTTTACTAGTTAATTTTGCAAACAGACGCCACAATCAGCAAACATTAAAGTTGGGAGAAGCTAAGAGGCACACGCCTTTAATCCCAGCTAAGAGTCACATGCCTTTAATCCCAGCTAAGAGTCACATGCCTTTAATCCCAGTACTTGGAAGGGGGAGGCAGGCAGATCTCTGAGTTCAAGGCCTTCCTGATTTACATAGTGAGTTCTAGAACAACCAGGGTCACAGAGAAACCCTGTCTCTGTGAGAGAGAGAGAGAGAAAGAGAGAGAGAGAGAGAGAGAGATGTAAAAGTCTCCTATCTGGTTTAATAACTACCATTTTAACCTTTCTACAAAGACTTTACCTAGGTCATATGTGAAAATAATGTGTTGTGAAGAAAAAGGACCAACAAGGCTCAAAAGGAGGGGATGGCAGAAATCAGATATTATAAATATCACAGGGGCTTCCCTAAAGGGCAGCTGTGCATTGACCGTGCTTCTGGTCTCTACTCAGGGGCTGTGCTTACCCACAAATCTGTGAGCATAGAGCTCTAAGTACGTCCTCAGTGGACAAATACTTGTGTCTTCCTAAATCCATGATGCAGAATGCAGGATCGAGGGCCAGAAACCACTGGGGGGTAGAAAGCATTAGCTTTGAAACAATGGATCCCGTCCAAATGTCATGAGCCAGCTTGAATTCTGGTGAGCCTAATGATTTTTGAAAAATATCTGTTAGAATGGCTCTCCATGCCAGGCTCCAGGGTGAAACCACAAGAAGGACTTGATCTGTTGTGTTTTATAAAATCCAAATGCCATTTTTCTGTTCTAAATACTCTTTTGGTGGGGGAGAATACAAAATAAAAGCAATCAGGGAGTTTGCGACGCTGAATTTCAACCTTCTTAAGCTGCCAGGTCACGATCCTGCTATTCCGCTCTTGAAAGGATCTATGTCAAAACTCCTAAGAAAAAGCTACCACATAGGAGAGGTCTTTCATTCAGCGACCATCGCTGGACCACGCTTGAAAGCCATCCAGGCAGAGTCAAGCATTAGAACCAAGTGTGCACGGTTTGTTTCCACTGAACTGAGACACAGTAAAGAATGTCTAAATGCATGCCTTCTGTGGGGTCTGGAAGCATTCAAGAATATTGCTACGTCTCTTTGCTTCTCCCTAAAGTAACAGGCATGCCACTCTGATCAGGGAGAATTCTTTTCTGGAAGTAACCTCAAAGTATACACACACACACACACACACACACACACACACACACCATTCTTATATACTGACTTCATATGAACTTGAAACTTCCTTGCAGAAGTTGTCTTCTACCACTGGGGAAATTCTGAGAGAAGCAAATGACAACGTCATATCAATGGCTTTGAAAGTTTATGAATCTGCCTTGAAGATAAAGGGGCTTCAGATCTCATCAACTTCTGTCAAGCTCTAGGGCAGTGCCGAGAAAGTATGTGCATGCATGGTTCCCAGTAGCCAAGGGACTGCGAAAGCCATGGCATAATCAAAGCTTATCCCCGCTTGATCCCTAGCTTGCAGTGATCTCCACAGAACCTCTTCAAGGGAACCAAAATCTCAGGAGAGACTTCCTGCTGAGGTCTATGACACAAGGAATAGTAAATCATGCCACTGCTGGGATTTCTAATTGATATAGAAAGCAAGGCAGAGGGCAACATGTCATCTTTTTGCTTAGGCCAGGCCAGAGAAGGTACTTACATCTGAGTAACAAGGGGCTAAGGTTGGATATAAAATCTAGCCAAATCTACCCAAAGACATGAGTTATCCAATCTCTATGTCACAGCAAAAACTCTCAGTGGATTAATTGCCATGAGTTTGTTTTGTTGAAGAAATGGAGAGGTCAGCCTGCTACCACATGGTGCATCAGGTAGAAAATGTTCAGAGGCCTGCCTGCCACTATCATGGGAAAGTATGTGGTGGAAAGTTGGGAGAGAAGGAGAAGCCAAGTGGTTTGTGCACTAGAAGAAAGGGTGATGAGAAACAGCCTGATATGAGAAACCTGTACTGCCACCTGAGGCCATGATAATCTTCCAGCCAGGCAGCTTCCAAGGGCCATGTCCAGGTGCATGGCTCTGCACCAGTGGGGTCTGTGTCAATGTCCATGATCTATGATATCACCAAAGGCTAAGTGGATGACTCTAGTCTAAGGTACTGTCTGGAGCCATCTTAATATCTAAGGGCTACATAATATCCTGCCCCTCACTGGGCACGGCACTCTGAAGAGCAGCCCCTACATCTCACCTGGACAGCACAGTACATCTGGTGGTATGGGTTCAGGAGAGCTGGCCCCAAAAGTGTCAGGATAGGAGAGCCAGTCTTCTTTGCCAGCTGCCTCAGACAGGAGAGCTGTCTCTTCCCTTTCCCTGGACTGAACAACTCAGCTTCTACCCAAATCCAGGACTCTGAGTTGACCCAACCCAACATCTACCTCATCTATGGACTGCCTGAGCACATAATGGGGCTGGTCCTGCAGATCCAAAGCTGCAGAGTCTCCATGACACAGGAGATGTGTCCTGATGAGAATCCAGTATTGATAGAGTAGCAGAAGCCAAAGGCCTTGAACCAGACCAATGACTCATTGCAATAAACATCTGCTAAGAAATCTCTTTGGGCAAAAGAGTATGCTGTGCAACATACTGTGGCACACATGCAGCAGCTTCCATGGTGGCCAGATGGGGTTTTGTTGTTGTTGTTGTTGTTGTTTTGTTTTGTTTTTCTTCTTTTTTGTTTTTTTTTTTGGAGAGAAGGTTGAAAGGGGAGAGAGCGGATATGAAGGGCAGGAAAATGAGTAGGATTAGGGTACAGGATTTGAAAATCACAAAGCATCAATAATAAGTTAAAAGGGGGCAGGGAATGTAGTCTCTCCCTATGATACCCAAACTGGCTGTCGACTTCACGGTGTTCTGACAGGAGCAAATGACAAGTCAGACAAACCTTGGAAGGTTGTGAATTTGCCTTAGAACTAACTCACTACAATAGACAGGGAGGCTCTTCTGAAGAAAGATGTGGGCCTTCCCTGCCCATTCCAGCAGAAAACTATTCTGTTCCCCATAGGAAGCTTCCCAGCTTAAAACTTGTTAGGAAGAAAAGAGAAGTTTCAACATAGTGATGGGTGGGAGGGACGATAAGGTTTGGTGGGGACTGCAAATGAAACCCATCATATACATTCATGGGACCTCAAAAAAATAAAAAGAACATTGTTCCCAGTGGAAGGTGCAGAGGCTGGATTACACTAACACACATGCTTATACTCACAGGTGAGTAAGGAAGAGAGAGAGAGAGAGATCCCTAACTGAAAGAAATACTATCATAAGGAATGAGAGATCCCTTACAGAAATCCCTATTTAGAGCATGATGTCTCATTTCTGTAAAAAATTGAAGCTTAGAGAAATTAAGCAACCCAAGGTCACTCAGAAGCTATGCGATGGTACCAGATCTGTAAATAAATTCCCAATTCCTAAAAAGGTGGCATAGTCTGTATTATAATTATACCGTCCCAAGCATGTGACAATGACACCCATCATTGCCAGCACAGATATCTCATTTCAGGAATGATGCTCCATTGTGCGTCCCATGTCCTTAAATGTCCTTTAAATCTGAGGTTTTATGAAACTGATGAAAATCAAAATAAAATCCATACCTGGCTTAGAAATGGTCCATCACCAGTGGAGCCAAACTCCAGCTGCTCAGGGAAGCTACAGACTGTCACCGAAGTGTGACCCACTCTCTCCCAAGAATTGTCAAAAGCATGGGGCCCATAAAGAGATGATGGCATCCAGCTGAGGTTTAACCAGATGACTGGGTGGATGTGTCTTTCCTAAAATCCTAACAGGAGGAACCAGCACTGCTTTGCACTTGGAAGCACATCACTGCTTTTACCAAGTGTGCAGGCTCTCCGCCCTTCTGCCCTTTGACAAAGGCTAAACTGAAGATGGTGGGACCTCCCTTCCTATACCGCCTGTGGGGTCTAGGGTCTGTACAATGGATAATACTTCTAACCCTACCATGACCCATGGAACATTTGTCTCTTTGTATCTACCCTCATCATTAAGAAATAGAAAAATTGATTCTTTTGTATGGGCATAGGGGCACTGTCATATCTAGTTTCTTCTAAATTTGAGTGTTTGTTTTGTGTTTGGCTCTATGACATATACTGAGAGTCTGAGATATGGAATTGGAGACTTACGTGCTGAGAGTATGTGGTTACTTGTAGGGGGGCAAAGATATTAACATTTAATATCCTAAATATATGGAACCACGAATTTGCAAAGCCAAAGTCCCTCACATTTGCCTGAGGCATCATTCAAGGTACATTCACATTTGGCTCTGCTTCACAGACTGCAGGTTCATTTCAGAACACAAAATAGGTTATAGCTGCCTGAATAAGAGATCCAAGATTGTGAAAGAGCTCCCAAGTTCATTAAAGATCATTCAGACTCACGTGTGAGGACACATTGCATAAATTTAGAAATGCATGCTCAAATGATGACAGCATAAGATCACCACGGAGATGTTTTCATCTGCAGTTTTAACGTCTGACATCTACCACAGAACGTCTGCTGTTGACCATAATCAGAAGCCTGACAAGACCGCTTATTTATTTTTTACATATTTAAAATTTGTGGCTGTATTTACAATGGCAAAAAAAGTTAGGTTGGAATTCACCCCAAGGTCTTCATCATAAAGTGTTGTGATTGGGTTGCCACTTCAACTGGAGAAGCAGCAAAGAATTCCATGTAGAATTCCTGTATAGTATTCCTGACCACAGCCATGTCACAGTACCATGCATCTCTATGACACATCCCTTTACACGTGGGGAATAGCTTTCAAAATCTCTGGTGGACATCCAAGAACACAGATATTGCTGAACTCTACAAATACTATGGAAGGTTTTTTTTCTTCTATACATATGCACCCATGATAAAGATTAATTTGTAAATTATGCACTATTATATGAGATTATCAATAATATAAATTTTCATATTATACATTACCAGATTAATTTGTAAATTAGGCATTGTATGAGATTACCAATAATATAAATTTTAACAACCTTCAGACATAAGTTTTCCTCTTTCCCTATTAAGTCAAAAAACGTACATCTTTTGATTTAATGATAGTGAGCTCTGGCTTCTCTTTGGAATATGCAAGTTTTCCACAGCACTACTCTTATGCTTTGGATCCACTATTAAGTGAAATCAGGATTACCAGAGTACAGTCACTATGGTATCACAAACCGACAATCTGATAACACAAACACTAAGTGGCTAGTGGGAAAGTAGCAGAGTTAATGTTGGATTCACTGGACAAAAATATGATTCATGGAGCAGACCTTGGGTGCAACCTCTGCAGCCAGTCCCACAACACCCAGAGGAAGCTCCACTCCCAGGCACTCTAACACACCCAGGATCAGAGGTGAGCAGGACACATCTGTACCAACACTGGAAGTAACTAGGACCAGAAGGACCAAGCACACAGGAACTCTACCAGCCCAGTGGCTCAGGATGCTTCTGGTCTGGCTGGTCCGGCAGGTGCCTTGAGCAGACCTTGGGTGCAAACCCCTCAACCAGTCCCACAAGACCCAGAGGAAGCTCCACTCCCAGGTGCTCTAACAAGCCCCGGATCACAGGATCCCAGAATCACAAGATCCCAGAGACAGCTTGACTCTGAGGAGTTCTGACAAAACCAGGATCACAGTAAGGACAGGCTCCAGTCAGATTTAGCCAGGGCAGGTAGCACTAGAGATAACCAGATGGTGGGGGTGGGGGGAAGGGCAAGTATAAGAATTTATGCAACACAAACCAAGGTCACTTGCCATCATCAGAAGCCAATTCCCCCACCATAGCAAGTCCTGGACACACCATCATACCAGAAAAGCAAGATTCAGATATAAAATCACTTCTCATGATGATGATACAGGACTTTAAGAAAGACACAAATAGCACCCTCAAAGAAATATAGGAGAACACAGGTAAAGAACTAGAAGCCCTTCAAGAGGAAACACAAAAATCGCTTAAAGAACTACAGGAAAACAGGATCAAACAGGTGAAGGAAATGAGCAGAACCTAAAAATGGAAATAGAAACAATAAAGAAATCAGAGCAACAACCCTGCAGATAGAAAATCTAGGAAAGAAGTCAGGAGTCATAGATGCAAGCATCACCAACAGAACACAAGAGATAGAAGAGAGAATCTCAGGGGCAGAAGACACCATAGAAAACATTGACACAACAGTCAAAAAAAGTACAAAATACAAAAAGCTCCTAACCCAGAATATCCAGAAAATCCAGGACACAATGAGAAGACCAAATCTAAGGATAATAGGTGTAGAAGGGAGTGAAGACTCCCAAGGTTAGTAAATATCTTCAACCAAATTATAGAAGAAAACTTCCTTAACCTAAAGAAAAAGATGCCCATGAACATACAAGAAGCCTACAGAACTCCAAATAGACTGGACCAGAAAAGAAATTCCTCCCATCACATAATAATAAAAACACCAAATGCACTAAATAAACAAACAAAGAATTTTAAAAGCAATAAGGGAAAAAGGTCAAGTAACATATAAAGGCAGACCTATCAGAATTACTCCAGACTTCTCACCAGCGACTATGAAAGTTAGAAGGTCCTGTGCAGATGTCATACAGACCCTAAGAGAACACAAATGCCAGCCCAGACTACTATACCCAGCAAAACTCTCAATTACCATAGATGGAGAAAACAAGATATTCCATGACAAAATGAAATTTATACAATATCTTTCCACAAATCCAGCCCTACAAAGGATAATAGATGGAAAACATCAACATAAGGAGAAAAACTACACCCTAGAAGAAGCAAGAAAGTAATCTTACATCAAATCCACACAAACCTAATTCCACCTCTTACAACAAAAACAACAGGAAGTAACAATTACTTTTTCTTAATGTCTCAATATGAAAAGTAATATTATCAACATATCCTAATCTATTGAAATTCAAAAATATGAGGAATTAGAAATTTGTTGACTATCATCCAATGGTCTCTCTAATTTGGTAATTACAGAAATAGGTCCAATATTATACTTTCTGCTTGTTTGTACATGACAGTGTCATGCTGTGTACAACATAATGGTCTTGAAATCTTGCTTCTCCTATCTCAGCCTCTCTATTAGTAGTATTGTTTATTTCATGTTTTTACACTATACTATGCTTTTCAGAACAGTTTACATATTTCAAAAGTATTTATATACCCAAAAGAAACATAGACAATTAAATTGGGAGAAGGCTTGTAAGAGAACAACAAAGAGTGAGACTGAATGCTTTGCTTGACGTTTGTAACTCTTGTATCAAGATTGAAAAATAGGACTTTATAAGTTACTCTTTCTCTAAGATTAATGCTTTTCCAAATTATCACAGCCATTGAGCCAGATTCTTACCCACAGCTAATGTCTGTGCCACCCTCCAAGCAGAAGCATTTTTCATTGAAACATGGTTTATCCAATGACTTTATAGATAGACCATCTTAACACACACACACCATTTCTTAAATGAATGTAACCTGTTCTCTGAGAATAAATTCACTCATTCAAAGACAAAGAAGGACAGCATGAGACTTTAAAGTACTATGCAGATAGCACACAGTTTTAAAGTGATTGATTGTGGAATTTTAGAGTATTATTTTTGGAAGCAGTTGTACATGGGTAATGGCAATGTCAGAGAGAAAAGCTGTATAGAAGCATAAGCCCTGTGGAATGTGAGTTTCTCATGGAAATGGGGTTTTATCAGGATGCAGAGAACAGCTCCATGTCCTAAAAATGATCACATTCAGCCTTCTAAAAGAACTAACAATGCATGTGCTCAACATCACATAAAGACTCCAGAAGTGAGGTGGCTGATAAGAAAGATAAACCGTCTATGAGATACTGTTACAAATCACAGTGGTTTGCTTAGGAGGCCTGGCTTCTGAAGACTGGCCCATTGTGACCAGAGTACCTCAGCTCTGCTTAATGCAGGCTCTCTCACTCCCCAGCAGGCTGATCTGGGTGAGAGCTCATGAAAGTGATCAGATTCCAAACCAGAGAGGAGACTGAGCTCTTCAGAAGCTGCTAGTTATCTAGTGCCATGGATGAACCACTGTCAACTCAGCACCTTAACGTAGGACGGACTCACTTCTCCCACACAACTCCCTAAGTCACAAGTCTATTCCTGTGTGATTGGCATCTCTGCTGTTATCACTAGGGTCAGGTGACTAGGCTGAAGTCAAGGTATCTGTTTGGGTCTGAAGCTCATAAAGGAGTAAAAATAAATAAATAAATAAAAACTGTGTCCAACGGTTTTCTTTGCAAGGCTGCCGGGTGAAAGCATGCATTTGCTTTGCAATTAGGATCCAGAGGCTATTCTCAGCCAGCAGAGGACACTCAAATTCCTTACCACAAAGTCCCATCTCTCTCCAAGACAGGCAGAGTAGTCAACTCCTTCAGATCTTCAACTGCCTCTACCTCTGACCTCTTGACCTTCTACATTAAAACAGATCATGTGCTCAAGTAAAGCCCAGCTGGAACATTTCCCTAGATTAGTTCAGTCATTTCTGACCTGATTTATAAAGTTAACTAGATCTGCAGATAGAATCCCTCATACAACACATTATAGCATAAGCACAAGTCACAGTCACAGGAGACTCCCGTAGTCAAGGCCAGTGAATAGAGGGTAAAGATTATTCTGGGATGTTATGAAATTTTCCTTCAGCAGACAACCTGACTTGACCTGTTGACATCACAGTAGATCTCATATTTTTCTGTTTTTTATTAGAGATTTTACTTATTTATATTTCAAATGTTCTCCCCTTTCCTGGTTTCCCCTCCAAAAAAAAAACTTATTCCCTCCCCCTCCCCCTCCCCCTACTCACCAACCCACCCTCTCCCACTTCCTAGCCCTGGCATTCCCCTACACTGGAGCATAGAGCCTTCACAGTACCAAAGGCCTCTACTCCCACTGATGACAGACTAGGCCATCCTCTGCTACATACGAAGCTGGAGCCATGAGTCCCACCATGTGTACTCTTTGGTCTGTGGTTTAGTCCCTGGGCACTCTGAGGGTACTGGGTAGTTCATATTATTGTTCCTCCTACGGGGCTGCAAACTCCTTCAGCTCCTTGGGTCCTTTCTCTAACTCCTTCATTGGGGACCCTGTGCTCAGTCCAATGGATAGCTGTGAGCCTCTATTTCTGTATTAGTCAGGAAATGTCAGAGTCTCTCAGGAGACAGCTATATCAGGTTCTACTCAGCCAGCACTTGCTGGCATCCACAATAGTGTCTGGGTTTGGTGACTGTATATGGGAAGGATTCCCAAGTGGGGCAGTCTCTGGATTGTCCTTCCCTTAGTCTCTGCTCTACACTTTGACTCTATAACTCCTTCCATGGGTATTTTGTTCCCCCTTCTAAGAAGGATCTAAGTATCCACACTTTGATCTTCCTTCTTCTTGAGTTTCATGGGATTTGTGGATTGTATCTTAGATATTCCAAGCTTCTGGGCTACTATCCACTTATCAGTGAGTGCGTACGATGTGTGTTCTTTTGTGATTGGGTTACCTCAATCAGGATGGTATTCTCCAGATCCATCCATTTCCCTAAGTATTTTATAAATTCATTGTTTTTAATAGCTGAGTAGCACTCCATTGTGTAGATGTACCACATTTCTGTATCCATTCCTCTGTTGAGGGACATCTGGGTTGTTTCAAGTTTCTGGCTATTATAAATAAGGCTGCTATGAACATGGTGGAGCATATGTCCTTATTATATGTTGGAGCATCTTCTGGGTATATGCCCAGGAGAGGTATAGCTGGGTCCTCTGGTAGTACTATGTCCAATTTCCGGAGCAACCACCAAACTGATTTCCAGAGTGGTTGTACCAGTTTGAAATCCCACCAGCAATGAAGGAGTGTTCCTTTCTCCTCAACCTCTCCAGCATCTGCTGTCACCTGAGCTTTTTATCCTAGCCATTCTGACTGGTGTGAGGTGGAATCTCAGGGTTGTTTTGATTTGCATTTCCCTGATGACTAAGGATGTTGAACATTTCTTTAGGTGCTTCTCAGCCATTCGGTATTCCTCAGTTGAGAATTCTTTGTTTAGCTCTGTACCCCATTTTTTAATAGGGTTATTTGGTTCTCTGGAGTCTAACTTCTTGAGTTCTTTGTATATATTGGATATTAGCCCTCTATCAGATATAGGGTTGGTAAAGATCTTTTCCCAATTTGTTGGTTGCCATTTTGTCTTATTGACAGTGTTTTGCCTTACAAAAAATTTGCAATTTTCTGAGGTCACATTTGTCAATACTTGATCTTAGAGCATAAGTTATTGATGCTCTGTTCAGGAAATTTTCCCCTGTGCCTATGTACTCAAGGCTCTTCCACACTTTCTTTTCTATTAGTTTCTGTGTATCTGGTTTGCTATCAAGGTCCTTGATCCACTTGGACTTGAGCTTTGTACAAGGAGAAAGGAAAGGATCGATTTGCATTTTTCTACATGCTAACCACCAGTTGAGCCAGCACCATCTGTTGAAAATGCTGTCTTTTTGCCACTGGATGGTTTTATCACCTTTGTTAAAGATCAAGTGACCATAGGTGTGTGGGTTCATTTCTGGGTCTTCAATTCTGTTCCATTGATCTACCTGCCTGTCACTGTACGAATACCATGCAGTTTTTATCACAATTGCTCTGTAGTACAGTTTAAGGTCCAGGATGATGATTCCACCAGAGTTTCCTTTATTGTTGAGAATAGTTTTGACTATCCTGGGTTTTTGTTACTCCAGATGAATTTGCAAATTGCTCTTTCGAAGTCTGTGAAGAACTGAGTTGGAATTTTGATGGGGATTGCATTGAATCTGTAGATTGCCTTCAGTAAAATGACCATTTTTACTATATTAATCCTGCCAATCCACAAGCATGGGAGAACACTCCATCTTCAGAGATCTTCTACAATTTCCTTCTTCAGAGACTTGAAGTTCTTGCCAAACATCATTTACTTCCTTAGTCACACGAAAGTATTTTATATTATTTGTACCTATTGTGAAGGGTGTTGTGTCCCTAATTTCTTTCTCTGCCTGTTTATCCTTTGTGTAGAGGAAGGCTACTGATTTGCTTGAGTTCATTTTACATCCACCTACTTTGCTGAAGTTGTTTATCAGGTCTAGGAGCTCTCTGGTCAAATTTTGGGGGTCACTTAAGTATACTATCATATCATCAGCAAATAGTGATAATTTGACTTCTTCCTTTCCAAATTGTATCCCTTTGATCTCCTTTTGTTGTCTAATTGCTCTGGCTAGGACTTCAAGTACAATATTGAATAAGTAGGGAGAGAGTGGGCAGCCTTGTCTAGTCCCTGATTTTAGTGGGATTGCTTCAAGTTTCTCTCCATTTAGTTTGATGTTGGCTATTGGTTTGCAGTATATTGTTTTTACTGTGTTTAAGTATGGGCCTTGAATTCTTGATCTTTCCATGACTTTATCATGAAGGGATGTTGGATTTTGTCAAATGCTTTCTCAGCATCTAATTAGATGATCATATAGTTATTTCTTTGAGTTTGTTTATATAGTGAATTACATTGATGGATTTCCAAATATAGAACCATCCCTGCATCCCAGGGATGAAGCATACTTGATCATGGTGGATGACGATTTTGATGTGTACTTTGATTTGGTTTGCAAGAATTTTATTGAGTATTTTTATATTAATATTCATAAGGGAAACTGATTTGAAGTTTTCTTTCTTTGTTAGGTCCTTGTGTGGTATAGGTATAAGAGTAATTGTGGCTTCATAGAACAAATTAGGTAGAGTACCTTCCTTCTGTTTCTATTTTGTGGAATAGTTTTAGGAGTATTGGTATTAGGTCTTCTTTGAAGGTCTGATAAAACTCTGCACTAAACCCATCTGGTCCTGGGCTTTTTATTGGTTGGGAGACTGTATATAAGCATTTCTATTTCATTAGCAGATATGGGACTGTTTAGATCATTGATCTGATCTTTATTTAACTTTGGTACATGGTATCTGTCTAGAAAATTGTCCATTTCATCCAGATTTTTCAATTTTGTTGAGTATAGGATTTGTGGTAGTATCTCATGATTTTTTGGATTTCCTCAGTGTCTGTTGTTATGTCTCCCTTTTCTTTCTTCACTCTGTAAACCAGGCTGGCCTCAAACTCAGAAATCTGCCTGCCTCTGCCTCCCAAGTGCTGGGATTAAAGGTGTGCGCCACATGTCTCCCTTTTCATTTCTGATCTTGTTAACTAGGATACTGTCTCTGTGCCCTCTAGTTTAGTCTGGCTAAGGGTTTATCTATTTTGTTGATTTTCTCAAAGAACCAGCTCCTCGTTTGGTTGATTTTTTGTATAGTTTTTTTGTTTCTATTTGGTTGATTTCAGCCCTGAATTTGATTATTTCCTGACTTTGATTCCTCTTGGATGAATTTGCTTCTTTTTGTTCTAGCACTTTCAGGTGTGCTATCAAATTGCTGGTGTGTTCGCACTCCAGTTTCTTTCTGGAGGCACTTAAAGCTATGAGTTTTCCTCTTAAGATTGCTTTCATTGTGTCCCATAAGTTTGGGTATGTTGTAGCTTCATTTTCATTAAACTCTAGAAAGTCTTTAAGTTCTTTCTTTATTTCTTCCTTGACCAAGTTATCATTGAGTAAAGTATTGTTAAGCTTCCACATGTATATTGGCATCCTATTGTTTATGTTGTTATTGAGGAGCAGCCTTAGTCCATGGTTATCTGATTAGGATGCAAGGAATTATTTCAATCTTCTTGTATCTGTTAAGACCTGATTTGTGACCAATTACATGGTCAGTTTTGGAGAAGGTACCATGAGGTGCTGAGAAGAAGGTATATCCTTTTGTTTTAGGATAAAACGTTCTATAGATATCTGTTAAATCCATCTGTTTCATAACTCCTGTTAGTCTCACTGTGTCCTTATTGAGTTTCTGTTTCCATGATCTGTCCATTGCAGAGAGTGGGTTGTTGAAATCTCCTACTATTATTGTGTGCTGTGTAATGTGTGCTTTGAGCTTTAGTAAAGTTTTTTTTATGAATGTAGATGTCCTTGCATTTGGAGCATAGAGGTTCAGAATTGAGAGTTCGTCTTGGTAGATCATACCTTTGGTGAGTATGAAGTGTCCCTCCTTACCTTTCTTGATCACTTTAGGTTGAAAGTCGATTTTATTCGATATTAGAATGGCTACTCCAGCTTTTTTCTTGGGACCATTTGCTTAGAAAATTGTTTTCCATCCTTTTATTCTGAACTAGTGTCTGTCTTTGTCACTGAGGTGGGTTTTCTGTATGCAACAAAACGTTGGGTCCTGTTTGTGTACCAAATCTGATAGTCTATGCCTTTTTATTGGGGAATTGAGTCTATTGATGTTAATAGACATTAAGGAAAAGTAATTGTTGCTTCCCATTATTTTTGTTGTTAGAGTTGGAATTCTGTTTATGTGGCTATCTTCTTTTAGTTTTGTTGGAAGATTACATTTTTGCATTTTCAGAGATGTAGCTCGCATCCTTGTGTTGGAGTTTTCCATTTATTACCCTTTGAAGAGCTGGATGTGTGGAAATATATTGTGTGAATTTGGTTTTGTCATGGAATACTTTGGTTTCTCTATCTATGGTAATTGAGAGTTTTGCTGGGTATAGTAGACTTGTCTGGCATTTGTGGTCTCTTAAGGTCTGTATGACATCAACTCAGGATCTTCTGGCTTTCATAGTCTCTGGCGGGATTCTGATGTAATTCTGATAGGTCTGACTTTATGTGTTACTTGACCTTTTCCCCTCACTGCTTTTAATATTCTTTCTTTGTTTTGTGCATTTGTTATTTTGACTATTATGTGCCGGGAGGAATTTCTTTTCTGGTCCAGTCTATTTGGAGTTCTATAGGCTTCTTGTATGTTCATGGGCATCTCTTTCTTTATGTTAGGGAAGTTTTCCTCTATAATTTTGTTGAAGATATTTACTGGCCCTTTAAGTTGGAGGTCTTCACTCTCTTCTATATCTATTATCCTTAGGTTTGGTCTTCTCATTGTGTCCTGGATTTCCTGGGTGTTTTGGATTAGGATCTTTTTGCATTTTGTGTTTTCTTTGACTGTTGTGTCAATGTTTTCTATGATATCTTCTGCACCTGAGATTCTCTCTTCTATCTCTTGTATTCTGTTGGTGATGCTTGCATCTATGTTTCCTGACTCCTTTCCTAAGATTTCTATCTCCAGAGTTGTCTCTATTTGTGATTTCTTAACTGTTTCTACTTCGACTTTTAGGTCCTGGGTGGTTTTGTTCAATTCCTTCTCCTGTTTGTTTGTGTTTTCCTGTAATTCCTTAAGGGATTTTGTTTGTTTGTTTGTTTCCTCTTTAAGGGCTTGTACCTCTTTACCTGTGTTCTCCTGTATTTTTTTAAGGGAGTTATTCATGTCCTTCGTAAATTCCTCTATCACCATCATGAGATATGATTTTAGATCCAAATCTTGCTTTTCCGGTGTTTTGGGATATCCAGGACTTGCTGTGATGGGAGTACTAGGTTCTGATGAAGCCATGTAGTCTTGGTTTCTGTTGGTAAGATCCTTGCATTTGCCTTTCACCATCTGTTGATATCTGGTGTTAGATGTTCTTGCTGTCTCTGGCTGGAGCTTGTTCTTCCTGTGGGTCTGTAAGCCTGTGTCAGCACTTCTGGAAGATCAGCTCTCCTCTGGTAAATCTAGGGTGCAGATGTCTGTGGATCAGTTGTCCCTCCTGAGTCCTGAGTTAGAGCACTCACTTGAGGCAAGCTCTCCACTTGCAGGGAAGGGGCAGAGAGGGCTGTTTATCTGCCACCACTACTCCTAGGTGTAGATGGAGGTAGAGAGGATCCTGTTCCAGCTGCCCTGCCACTTGTGAGGCCTGTGCCTCCCGGCTCCACAAAATATTTAAAAACATAAAAAAAGAAAGTTGTGCCCCTGTGGATTCCCCAGCCTCCTTAGGAATCCATACTAAATATAGATAGGGAAGCTGTAGGGGGTGTGTACTACCTTTCAAGATTCTCTGGACCTTGCAGATGCATGCCTTTCTGCACATAGCACTCTGTTGCTCTCACGTCTCAGACAAACATCATGGCCAGGTTTACTGAGTTGTACATAGTTTTTTAAGCTCATGTCTGCTAGAACTCACTGAGGTTTCCTTTGGTGACCAAAGGCCAGCCAGTGATAAACACTGGGAATCCTAGAAGGGTAAGAGATTCTCTTTAGGGACCAACACAGCAAAGAGCATGTTAGAGACAGTCCCAGAAAATGATCCTTTGCCAGCCGCCTTGCTGGGGGACTTGAGCATTGTCCCTTAGTTCCTTCAGACAGCATTCAGATCATTGCTGTGGGTGGAATGTTCAAACAGCCATAGTTTGTTGGCAAATCTGGGACCTTTTAAGGTCTTTTGCCACCTTTCATTTATGTACATGGTATTAAAGTAGACCTGAACATTCTCTCTTTCTCTCTTTCTCTCTCTCTCTCTCTCTCTCTCTCTCTCTCTCTCTCTCTCTCTCTCTCAAAACTATTTATTAGCTTAGCTGGTAGTCTGCATTACTTCCAAATTTAGGCCATAAAATAGTCTTTCTTTCTTCCTTCTTTCCTTCCTTCCTTCCTTTCTTTTTTTTTAATGACTTTCTTTCAGTTAAGTTTGTTGCCAGGTCTCCCAAAAAAGACAGCTGGAGTCTATTAAATGTGTTGATCACTATGATTTGGAGAAGGTGTTGGCAAACTTGTGAGTAAGGCATGATGCTGCTGAGTGCTGATATTCTAACGATGTAAGGATTAAAAAAGATAACTGGAATGAAAGGGAACGGGGTGTTCATATGCACGCATCTCTCCAGCTTTCTTCTCCAATCTATCAAGTTAAGTATCTCCAAGTGTGAATACCCACTGGGACACTTACGTCCATCTGCCTCTCACATCTGAATGTGCCTTAGAAGAACGTTCCTGTGAATCTCCAGTACACAGGACCATGGAGAGGCCTGCATGCTGAGTCTCTACCCTCCCAGCCACTTACACTGGTCACTGCCCAAAACCATCATCCCCAAACCATAAGACTCATGTTCTAGCGAATTAAACAGAGGCAGCCCAGATCACAATGTTTCTGTTGTGACATTTCTTACTCTCATAGCAATAAACAAATGTTTAGGTTCAAATGTGCCCATGTCATGAAGGTCAGTTACAGCATCGGTGCTTCTTGGGGTCCACATCCCCCCCAGTGTTAACTCCCTAGGTCATTTTGCCTTTAGTAAAATTTTCCTGTATATCCCAATGCTATTTTGACATTAATAGAAAACCCTGAAGTATGCTTACATGATGAAAAATATGTAACTCCTTTTCTCTCATCTATTCTTAATGGAATAATACTTTTTAAGACTGGGTTAGCTATGCACAGGTACTCTTTGGGGTAAATTATTGAGACCAGCTTGGGTATGCAGGTATGTTTGTTTCTGATGCCATTGATGACCCAAAAAGTTCCTTCCTCTGAACTCTTTACTGCTAAACTAGTATGCTTTCCTCTCAGACTAAAGAAATAACATGGGTCGTTCTCTCCGCCCCGTGGGCAATATGGAATTAGCCCTATTCTTTCTACACTAAGGACTAGTAAGGGGCATTTCAAGTACAAACCATTAAAGAAGTGTTTCTGGAAACTGGTGTATTTCTGTTTAATTATATTAGAAGAAACCAAGTATAAAGTGCTATGGATAAAAACAGAGTAAGTCCTAACTAAAGGAGTGCATTCTCAACAGCCAAGAGGCAGACTTGGTGGATCTCTATAAGCTTGAGGCCAGCCCAATCTGTGTAGCAAGGTCCAAGTCAGAAAAGCCTATGTAAAGAGACCCTGTCTTAGTTCAGACAGACAGAGACAGAGGGAGGTAAAGAAGGAAAAAGAGGACAGACAGAAGGAAGGAAGGAAGGAAGGAAGGAAGGAAGGAAGGAAGGAAGGAAGGAAGAGAGAGATAAAAAAGACAGAGAGACCAATGGAGCTGATGGGTTTGCAGCCCCTTAGGACGAACAACAATTTGAACTAACTAGTACCCTCAGAGCTCCCAGGGACTAAACCACCAACCAAGGACAGCACATGGAGGGGTCTGATTGTTCTGGCAGCATGTGTATAGTAGAGGATTGCAAATTCGATCATCAATAGGAGGAGAGGCCCTTGGCCCTGTGAAGGTTCTGTGTAGGGGAATGCCAGGGCCAATAAGTGGGAGAGGGTGGGGTGGCAGGCATGGGGAGGGGGGAGGCAACAGAGGTTTGTTTTTGTTGTTTTTGTTTGTTTCTTTGTTTTTTGGAGGGGAAACTGGGAAAATGTAAATAAAGAAAATATCCAATTTAAAAAAAAAAGACAGAGAGAAGAAAGGAAAAAATAAAGAAAGAGAAAGAAAGGAAAGGAAGAAAAGAAAGAAAGAAAGAAAAAGAAAGAAGAAAGAAAGAAAGAAAGAAAGAAAGAAAGAAAGAAAGAAAGAAAGAAAGAAAGAAAGAAAGAAATTAGCAAGCATTCACCTTCTGGAGCTATTTAACTAGAACTTTCTATGATAATGGAATAATGGGAGCAGAATGTTCTAAGTAAAATTCTGCAAAGTAAAGAACTCAGTTTCTCAGCTGTAACTGATACATTTTAAGCTACATTTAAGATACATTTCAGTGGCTACACACGGACAGTGTGCACATAGCCCATTAGCAGTGTGCCCCTTCTGAAAGAAGTCTGGGTATGCCCTGAAAATAGACTCCCAAGTTTTTCCAAACATGAATGGAAATGGGAAGTATTTCTCAGAAGACTTCTATGAAGCGTACACACGTACACACACACACACACACACACACACACACACACAAGCCCATTTTATGTCAGCTGGAGGGTGTGTTTTCCTCTTTCCATCATGTTTCAACCAATAATTAAACAAGTACCTTATCCCAACACCTTGAGCAAATTCTCAGGAACACTCCCCTATTCTGTCCTGGATTTAAAACAAGCTTTCCACAGACAGGATAGTTTCCAAAGACCCTGTGTATGTTTCCCATTTAAGTTCCTTTTTCCAGTACATTTGCATGGAAATTCCCCCTACATAAAGCCTACCTCTATCTCAGTAACCACATTCTCCAAAGCTGTCCCATAAGGCACCTTTCTCCATTTGCTTCTCTTTCTGCAGCCCAAGCCACACAAGAAGACTTCTAAACTAGCAAGAAAATTGAAAACAAAGTGTAGATCCAGTTCCAGAGCGTCTTTATTTTCCACACAGCAGAGATTCCAATGATCATTACTCAAGACCTGAGTACCAACCATTGACTTATGCCCATTTTTATAGTATAGTTGGGTACTATAGTTCAAGTGTAAATAACAAAAGTAATTTGTAGGTCAATGTGTGTAAATTCAACTCCCAACTGAAGTTTGAAGGGATTTCTGAGAAAGGCCTTCTTCACCAACCTCAGCTTCACCCTATAGTATCTGGCAGGTAGATAAGCTTAGACTCCAAGGGAGACCACAATCTGTCAAGTAAAGTTTATTTGGGAAGTAGGGTAATCCTGGAGAAGAGCTGACTCCTTCTTCCAGAGTCTGATGCCATCTAGATGGGGAGGTCAATCCCTCTCAAACAATATCTTTACACGAAGCTAAGCAGGCTCAGTGAGTTAAGTGCCTGCTTCACAAGCATGCAGATCACATTGGGAGCTTGACAAAGCTGCATGATCCTGTGATACCAGAAGTGGGTGGATCCTGAGGGCTGGGTGGACAGCCAATCAACTTGAAGGTGAGCGTCAGATTGAATGAGAAACCCTGCCTCAAAAACTAAGATAGGGGAGGCAGGGAGACAGTTGAGATTTCCCTCTGCTCTTGCCAAGGACCTGAGCTTAATTCCCAGCATCCATGAAGAGTCACAATCTCCTACAACTCCAGCTTCAAGATACCTAACACTGTCTTCTGATATTTACACATGCATACCCCAACATATACACATGAACTTAAACTAAAACTGAAGCTTTTTTCAAAATTAAAAAGTAATAATAACAAGGTAGAAAATGATTTGGGAAGACATCCAGACATTAGTCTCTGGCTTCCACATGTCCAGATGGGCAAGCACAGGCTCATACACACTTGGAACACAAGAATAAAACACACACACACATACATACACACAGAGAGAAGGGGGTGCAAAGAGGGAGAAGGAGGGAAGGAGGGAGGGAAACAGGGGGGGAGGGAGGGAGGGCTGAGGGAGGGGAGAGAATTGCACCCTCAGGATCTCTTTTCTTTGATCTTCATGGTCAGGTTTACTCACTCAGCATCATTGTTCAAACCTGGACTGTTACCAACCAAGGATTAAACACTGGCAAGTAGCTATCGGTGAACATCATCTGTAATTACCTCCTACAGGACCTGACTATTAACACATCACTTTTCTGAGAACCCTTAACTGTGTTTTGTTAGATACAGGTCATGGTTTTAAAAGGTACCTGCACTTTACCTCTAGCATAATGAAAGCAGGATTTACTCCCTAGGCTGTCTTGTTTGTGCAACAAGCACACATTTCGTTTTACTTTATCTGGCCAGCATTGGCCCCTCTACATTGCTGGTCCAGTTCCAATGCGAGCACAACTCCAAGTCTCAACCCTTCTTACTAAGGTTGAATTCAAGCCAGATAAACCACGTGATACAAAATAAGACAAAATGAAGCATGCCTAAGCCAAAAAGACGACTAGACCTCTCTCCAATGGCAACCTCAGGATAAAGTTTCCCGTTTCAGCCCAACTCAACATTTTATTTCTTAAAAACAAAGAAAAGGGGCAGAGCATCACAAAGTCACGTGTGAGATGTACGGAAGGCAAAAGGATTAACTTTTTAAAAATACAAAAGAGGAAACTTATCTTTGAAAAAGTTCAATTCTACTATAGCAAAATGGAAAAAAAAGGCTCGGTTGAAGCAGATTCCAGCAAGCTATGAAATGAGCCACCTGTATTTGTAGGTTGTTTTAATGGATATACTGTGTGTGTGTGTGTGTGTGTGTGTG
>NW_022196894.1:84529014-84530688 GCF_008632895.1 Mastomys coucha
TGTGTGTGTGTGTGTGTGTGTGTGTGTGTACTGCCAATGGCTGCTCTTTCAGGGTACAAGAGCTGGGTGGCTGTAATAGAGACCACGAAGCTCGTAAAACCGGAAAGATTTAGTGTCTGGACCTGTCCAGAAAGTCTGCTGTCCTCTGGTTTAAAGTTACATTTTGCTGAAAACAGTAATTATCAAGTTCCTCAAAGGTCCCGTTTTGAACTCTTTCCTTCTATCTGGTGCAGAGTGGCGGCATCCACGCCTCCATCAGGATTAATCTCCCTCCCGTCACTCCTTGCCATAAGTTCTGAGAATCGTTATTCCCTCGCCAACATTTGGTAAACATATCTTTAGAAACTTGAAAAGATGTTAGGAACATCTAGGAGGTTGGATTTCAAAATCTGTGTCAGTCTGACACTGGGATTCTGCACGAGCTGGTGGTAGCTGGAGCAGCGACGTGTCTGCTGAGGGCCTCTGCGGAGGGAGGCTGCAGCCTGGTACTTTGTAGCACAGCCGTAGGAGTGAACTTGAAAACCCAGGCTCGATTGCTTTTCCAAGTTTTCACCATAAATAATCATTTTTTTTTAAATGTTCCAGTAACTTACCCACTAACAAAGAAAAAGCAGATGATGATGCCCTGGGTGTGCTCCTACGCACTCATGTGTGGTGTCTTACTGCCATCTGCAGCTTCTATCGCTCAAGCCACCCTCTGGCACCTCGGTGACCTCTAGAGACATGTGCCTGTCCCACACTGAAAGAAAAACTTTCCTAGCACGACAGGAAAAGAAACGTTTAGACCAAAATGTTCCCTTTGGTCACAGTTGTATCTCTGCCCTCACACAGAACTATGCTTAAGTTTGTTCTTTTCCCTGGAGCTTCATGGGCAGTCACAGTGGCAGAGAATACTAGAAGGGATCACTATGCTGTGTCTTCTACAAATGCAGAAGTGCTGTTTTAAAAGGCTGTGTTGGGGCCACCATCGTCAAGACCACAGTAGTTGCAGGGGGCGGGGGAGTCCAGGAAAGCCAATTTGGGGGATCAAACAAAAAAAAACAAAAACAAAAACAAAAAAAAAGGTCTTGTTCAGTTTGGAAAATTAAAGAATCTCCCAGAGAGTGCTTCCTTGCTTCCAGAGCTTGGACACTAAAATTCAGATGACTCAGACGTCAGCATACCCCTGCACAAAGGAGGTGTGCATTCCACTAAGGAGTTCACATTCAACCGCTGACGAGGAATCGAAGGGGGTGTTCCTAGGCTAGGACAGCCACAATAAAGTGCCACAGAGTAGGTAGCCTGGGCAACAGAGGTTTGTTTCTCACAATGCTGATGAGACCAATCACAATGCTGATTTCCTGTGAGGCCCCTCAGCTTATGGGTGGCCACAGTCTTAAAGTTCTTCAGTCTCTGTAGCTAACTGAGTGTTCAAACCACGAGCCAGCGGGGTCTCTATTGTGAGGCCATTATTACAGTCATCTGAATTTCTTCATGTACCCCTAATAACTTCTCCAGACACCCTAACTCCACTAACTATCTCTGTCCCCTTTCTCTCTCTGACTCTCTGACCCCCTTTGCTTTCCCTAACCCCATTCTCCCTCTCTCCCTTTTCCCCACCCTAACCCCTTTCTCCCTCTCTCTCCTCCCTCCTCCTTTCTCTCCATGTGTCCCTGGTTTTCTCTCTCTCTCTCT
>NW_022196894.1:84530698-84533442 GCF_008632895.1 Mastomys coucha
TCTCTCTCTCTCTCTCTCTCTCTCTCTCTCTCTCTCTCTCTCTCCTCCCTTCTCAACTCCCCTACACATATCCCTAAATAAACTCTATTCAATACTAAAAAAAATCAAAATTAAAAAAAAATAACATTTCTATTCTACAGTTCTACAGAATGAAAATTCAACATAATAATTGGGCACCATTCAGTCCACAAAAAGAAATAAGAAATTGGGTAAGACACCTCTGTCTACTGTTTGTACCCAAATTTAACAGAACATGGACAGTTATAAGACCTCAGGATACCAGGAAAGGAATGCACAGAGATGGGGAGGAAAGAAGAAAGAAAAGGCTGATGGTAACTGGAATCTAACAGTGTCTGATGAGAGACGTTCGCTCCATTGTGTCAGGAATCTAGACCAGGGACTACAAGATAGGAGGGAGAGGGTAAGGGAGGTAACACTTGATAAGAAAGAAGACAAAAAACACCTTAGGAAGGAAAGAGGACCAGAGGGGAGGGGCAGACATGGAGGAGGGCACTAAGGGAGGTGAACAGATGAGCCTCATGACACAGAGGGTGGACAATCCCCTTAAGAATGTCCATCTTCCTGTATCATTTCTGTAGTGTGTAAATGGTGCTTTGAAGCTAGAGAGTCACCAAGGACACAGATTTTCTGTAATTCTGAAGTTGTCTGAAGTTCTGAAGAATGAGACAGTAAGTCAACTCCAGTAAACACTCCCCCAATGCATCCCTTCACTACTGCACCAGACTTGCGAGCTGTTACTGGATACTGGTTTGGGGTTTTTTTTTTTTCAGTTTTTTGGTATTTTGTTTGTTTTTTTTTTGTTGTTGTTGTTGATTATTTTATTTACTTACATTTCAAATGTTATCCTCCTTCTCAGTTTCCCCTCCACAAACACTCTATCCCATTCCCTCAGCCCACTTCTATAAGGGTGCTCCCCCACTCACTCACCCACTCCCGCCTTACCACCCTAGCATTCCCCTATGCTGTGGCATCGAGCCTTCACAGTACCAAGGGCCTCTCCCCCATTACTACACACTCTGAGCATCCCATTGCTGAGTGATTTCTGGGCAGTGAACAACCTAGGGTCATTTTCTCATGTCCTCCCCACTCGCCTAAAAGTGGGGCTCTGCTCTCTGAACATGTGCCCTTCAGCCTTTCCTGCCTGTACCAGTAGAAGACTTTTAAGTGAATTTATTATTTCTTAATACACTGAGCAACCGCCTTTGTATATTATAATCCTTCCCATGCATGAGGCCTGCGATGGGGGTTTACAGATACCATTTTATAATAAGCTTCAAAACTCTTCTACCTCACATGTATATGTTCCAAAAGCAATCTTAGAGAGACTGGTCATAAAATGTACAAATCTTGTTTTGTTTTGTTTTGTTTTGTTTTGTTTTGGAGATAAGGCCTCCCACACCCTTGGCTGGTCTCAACTTTGTCGTGTAGCTGAGGCTAACCTTGAAGCAGGGCCTGTTTCTGCCCCACTACACAGTCTGCTACTTTTAGACTGTCTCCTGGACTGCAAGCCTAAAAATCTAAATTATGAACCAAACACTTAAAAAATGTTGCCTTGCAATTTTATAGCAGCTAATATAGTCTAACAATAAGAATATTTAACTTCCATTCTCACTCTGATTAGTTGTTTCAGCTCACTGATAATTTCAAATCACACCGTTCGCAGTATGAGTAATTCAAAGTTTAGATGTTCAGGTCGGCCTCAAGGAATTGAAGTACTAACTTAATCAGCCACTGTTGGCAAAATGTGTTCATCATTAATGAAGACATTCAAGTACAGAATCGTGGCTCCCTTAGGCCTGATTCTCTCACTCGGGAACGGAGTAAGCATGATTTTAGTACTTCTTAAGAGTTTATAAGGTGAAGCCTAGTGGTGGTGGTGCACGCCTTTAATCCCAGTCCTTGGTGGCACAGATGGATCTCTGAGTTCAAGGCCATCCTGGAGTACCCAGCAATATCCAGGACAGCCAGGGATACACAGAGAAATCATGTCTCAAAGAGGGGGCAGGGTGGGTTGTTTTACAAGATGGACTCAAAGGCAAGCATTTTATGGTGCAATGATGCCATCTGGTGGCCAGTGTGAGGTATGTCCATTTATATAGAGACAATAACTTTTAACTATATTCCTAGGATTCTTTCATTAGTTCTATGCGCTCAACTGCCTAGCAGACGCGAAGACTTGTAGGTGTAGACAGAATAGACTCTAGCATTCATGCATCTTTACTTCCGAAAATTTTACCCCTCCAAACATGGGCACGGGGCAGAAGAGACCCTGACCTGCCCCCTGTTTAGAGACCTCCACCCTGAACTTCTGGCTGTGCTTCTGACTCAGGAAGAGGCTACCCTGTTCTCTTTGCTGCCTGTCCTTCATCACGTCCCTGCCAGTTCCTCTTCACTCCAGCTACTGTGGAGTTTGCTCTTCTATCTGAGGTCTTAAAGAATAATAAGAGCAGAATGTTTTACTATTTCCATCAGATATCATTTGTATTTGATCAGGTGTCCAACCTACCACGATCCACATCTTCTCAGCCAGTATAAGGAAAGGAATTTTAAGCCCATGGGTATCTTTCAAGTCTTATACTAGCTGCCCTTCAAAAACAGCAGAGTCCTCCACTATACACACTCTGCCAGAGCAATCAGTCCCACTGTGTGTACTCCTTGGTTGGTAATTGAGACTCTGGGAGCTCTGAGGGTACTAGTTAGTTCATATTGTTGTTCGTCCTAAG
>NW_022196894.1:84534313-84550856 GCF_008632895.1 Mastomys coucha
ACAGCAGAGTCTTTTTCCAGTGTTGGTGCTCCACTGCCACCTTCAGGAAGCTTGAGCTAAGGGCACTTCCAAAACCATTTCCCTAGTAGGGAAGTCTGGTTGGAGCTGGTGACAGACAACCAAGGGAGGAGCGGGTGGCATTTAGCTTACAGATTTTCACTAAATCCATAATGTTTTCTATGTAACTCAATCAAGTTATGAGAACGAAAGCAGCTAAGACTGTATCTGTATTGTAAATATATGTGTAATAGCTAAAGCTTATCAATGCTTTAGGTAGCATACCTATATAATGACGTAGTGGTCGTCATAATGGTCGTCAGAACACACTCATCCTACACCGAGTAGAGCTGATGCTCGTGTGGAGCTTTTTATGGGGATGAGGCTCAGTGTCTCTTGTGTGTTAATATGTTTACACATTTTAAGAATTACCTCCATAACTCCTATTTACTTTACAGAGGAAGAAACTAAGGTCCTTGAAGGTCACTTGGTCTATAGTCACACATCTAGCAAGGCCTTGTTGACCTCTGACTTCAGAGTCCCTGGTTCTTAGCACTGGGTTAATCTTCCTTTTCCAGTAAGTTGTCAGATAACAAGAAAGCATGATGCCGTGCAGTAAGAATTCTGACACCCTGTGTCCATCTAACAAAAGCTGCTAGGTTTGGCATAGGGAGGTGATTCAGAGTATTAAAGATGCTGTGTGGAAACCTCATGACCTGAGTTCAGGCCCTGAACCCCACAAGGCAGGGGAGAGGGCAACTCCTAAGAGTTGTCCCCTGAGCTCTACACACATGCACAGAAGAAAAATAACTAAATAAAAAAATATATTTCAAAGTGCTGAGCTCTGAGAAATCAAGCATCAGTAAGAAAAGAAAACTTTTTTTTTCTCATTACAGTATGCGCCGATAGGGAGGAGCTATTTTTCACTGAGCACTCTTAGAAATTAAACTCTGCCTAATCTAAATAAGTGTTTGATCTACTTATGGAATGATCTGTGGAGGGCGTTCCAGAAAGAAATGAAGAGCTGGTGAAAAAGGGTGAGTACTGAGAGGAAAGGCACGGGGCTGTCTGAAGAGCACTCTTGGTAGGAAACAGAGAAATGGAGACAGAAGCCCCAGGATTAGACATCCCAAAACACAGAGAGCCAGCCCAGTAAGCCAGACTATAAGGGGGTGGGGTAGATATTAGATAAGAAGAAAAGTCTTTAGACATTGTGAAATCTAGGGAAAAAAGGGGGTCAGTCACTCTGCTGCCGTTATGGAGATAGGACTTAATGGAGATGCCATAAATTCTTGTAAGAGAGCAGAGAGAGAAGATGGTGATCTTCAGAAGCAGCCGAGACTGAAGGACCCAAGGCATGATGTATAAAGTACAGGTGTGCAATTGGAAGAAGAGGAGCTAGGTGAGTTGACAGGGTGCCTGGCTATGGGATGGTCCTCTGTCCTATGGAATCCAGAGTTGTGTACAAGACCCAGAATGGGGTTCCAGTGTCTTGGTAATGGTTTGGTTAACCCTTCCCTTGAACCTCACCAAGGACCCACATTCCCATGTGTCAAAAATGCAGAAATGGGACTATCAAGGCTCAGTGTCTCTAGCTATAATTAGCACCACTGGCCACTGGGTAAGTATGGAAACAGGCATTAAAATTAACTTGATCTTGTATAGAAAAAAATGGAGGTGAAAGTGTAGGTAATTTCAAGATATTTTTCCTCAAACCGGTCTCTATCCAGTATTGAACTATTGGGCTCAATTCTGGTTTTCTGATCATTATTATTAGAAAATTCATGTGAGTTTTGAGAGATAGTGCTGTCAAATCTGTTATTTTAGAGATTTTTTTTTCTTGGACCTGGAGAGATAGCCCAGCAGTAAAGAGCACTGGCTTCTTTTCCAGGGGACCTGGGTTCAATTCCCAGCACTTACATGGCAGCTCACAACTGCCTATAACTCTGATCCCAGGGGAAGCAACAGACACATGTGTAGGTTAAATACTAATGTACATAAAATAAAAGTAGTTTATTTTAAAAATATTTGTTTCTTTTTGTTTTATGTGGTTTTTGTTTTCCCTGTGTGTTTGAGTATATACCATGTGCGACTATGCTGTCTGTGGAGGGGAGAACAGGATGTCAGATCCCTCGGATCGGTGCTCATAAATGTGTGTGAGACGCCTTGTGGATGCTGGAAGCCAGACCTGTATCTTCTGCAAGAGCAGCCGGCTCTCTTAACTGCTTAGCATCTATCTCACAGCCCTAATATCTATTTGTAATGGCACTTGTTGCTGTTTGTTTGGTTGTTGTTGTTTTGGGCTGTGGCTGTTGGTTTTAAGAAGATCCCAAGAAATCATAAAGTTTGTGAATGCAGCACACATGCACTTCAATGGAAATACTGAAACGGAAAAAGTTGTTTCATCCTCTGGAAAAGCACGTACAATTATCCACTCCACAAAGCTAACCTGCACTTAAAAGTCTAGCCCCCTTCCCACTGTCAGTTAGAGGCTGTCAGGACTGGGAATGGCACTACCCTGTTCTCAGAACTTCTACAGAATTTCCATTCTCTTAGTCAATTTCCTCCAAAGACTTGGAGAACAACTAAATTATTCATACTGCCCCAAACCACCAAGATACATGCTCCACTAAACAGTTACTACTCAGGCAAATTATTTTATACTTTTTCATACTCTACTCTTTTGCTTGTCTCTTATTGTCTGCAGGGGAACAGATTTCCCTTAATCACCCTTTGTTTTCTCCTCCTCCTCTTCCTCCTCCTCCTCCTCCTCCTCCTCCTCCTTCTCCTCCTTCTTCTTCCATCTCCTTCTTCCTTCTCCACCTCCCCCTCCTCCTTCCCTTCTTCTTCTTCCTTTCTTCCTCCTCCTCTTCCTCCTCCTCTTCTTCCTCTTATTCCTCTTCCTTCTCTTCCTCCTCTTCTTTTTCATCTCCCTATACAACATATTTTTAGTTTGCCAAATTATAACTATAGTTTTATTGGAAATAGATTTTTTATATAATACACCCTAATTATTATTCCTGCCCTCCTCCCCTCCCACTCCCTTTCTGTCTCTCATTAGAAAACAAGTAGTAGAATAAAATATTATAAAGCAAAAGCTAACATATAATAGGACAAAACAAACAGAAGGAAAATCGCCCAAGAAAAGGCATAAAAACAGATATATACATAAAAAGGATCCACATGTTTGTACACTCAGGAATTATTCCATAAAAAACATTAAACTGGAAGTCATAATTATATACAAAGATCTGTAGGGCAAAAGGTTGTAATTAAAAATGAGACTATAAAAAAATCCTCCCGGGCAGTGGTGGCTCACGCCTTTAATCCCAGCACTTGGGAGCCAGAGGGAGGTGGATTTCTGAGTTCAAGTCCAGCCTTGTCTACAGAGTGAGTTCAAGGACTGCTGGGGCTACATAGAGTAACCCTGTCTCAAAAAACCAAACAAATTTAAAAAAAAAAAAAAGCTAATACAACATTATAAGACAAGGAATCTAGAAAGATGACCTTGAGCTTGCTTTCTGCTGCCCATCCACATTAAGCGTAATTTGTTTCCCCATGAGACTCCCTTGAAGAACACTACATTTTCAGATCTTTATCAATGGGAGATATCTTCTGGGTTAGGGACAGAGCCACGTGTCCACTGCTCCTCTCAGCTCTAGGCCCCCATGTGGTGCAGACCCTGTGAGTTCATCTGGGTTTCCCTCTGGCAGGGTATTTAGCAGTTCTTATTTCCTTGGTGTCCTGCATCCCCCTCTGGCTCTTACACTCTTCTTGCCTCCTCTTCTGCAGGGTTGCCTGGCCCTGAGAAGAGAGATTTGATGGAGATATCCCATTTAGGGATGAATGTTCCAAGGTCTCTCACTCTGCTTAATGTCTGGCTGTGGGTCTCTATATTTGTTCCCATCTGCTGCAGGAGGAAGCTTTTCTGATGATGACTGAGCAAGGTGCTATTCTAAGTAGTATTTGGTTTTCCCCAAGGCCTCATGTTCTTAGTAACACAAGAAACATTGTGTATAGGTTCCAAACAGAGCTGGGGATGAGACTAGGTTCTGGTTTTGGAAGAGAGAAGAGAGAGGGGAAGATACGCAGTTAGTCTACCTGCTTCCCCAGCTGGTGTGGAGTGTGTTCCCAGGGGATCCATACAATGCATTTTGATTGTATTTATCTCCCTCTCCCAGCACTTCCAGGATCCTAGCCACCTCCTTACCTATCAAACCTCATTCTCTCTCTCTCCCTTTCTCTTTCATCAAAGCAAACAAACAACTAGTAAGATCAAAATGTACAAACAAAACAAACACACAAACAAACAAAAACCCATGCAATCTATTTTTTGTTAGCCAACTAACCCTGGTTGTGGGGCCTGCCTTTGCAGTTTAGTTGATATAGCCAGTGACACATCACTTTAGCTAACCCCTAATGGACGGCATTTGGATCTTCAAATTTGCTCTACTCCTTAATATAAATATTGTAGTAGTTTAATTGTTGGAAAATAATTCAAATTACAAACACTTTAATAGTCCTTGGAACCCTAAACTTGTGAGTCTACACCTCTATCAAAAACATTAAGGTTGAGAACTGTAGTAGATAATCTGCCTAGACTGTGGACTAAGGCCCTGAATTCTTTGAAAGGTACTAAGGGCAGAAATGGTTCTCATTTCAATACTTCTCACAAGAACTTACAAATAGATACTATGATTGTCTTATCTTAATGATAGAGAACTGTATTAGGGAAACTTAAAACATCTTTCTCTAGCTCAGGAGATAAAAAATGCTGCCTCAAGGTCCAATTTCTCAGATGACCTTGTTAAGCACAAATCATTTAGATTTGGCACACACCACCAAGATTCTAAACAAAATCTCAGATAGCCCTGATGATCTCAGAAAGTTTAAGAAGCCAGTGAAGAAAGATGATACTCATTTTGCTAAGTCCTTGGTAACCTTGAACTTGATCTTTAGCACACAGTCTCCAAAGAGATCTCCTGTTTCCTTGTGATCTTTGCAGACAGTTCAGAGAGATAGACTCTTCAGAAGTGAGGTGACTCTTTTAGCTTACAGCTAAGAGGATATGACTCTACACCAATTTACATTACCTGTTGTTCCATCAAGGAACCATGATAAACATAAACCAAGAGGCTATGTGAAGAACATTTAAGAGGAACCTAGGCATTGTGTTATGTGCCTATAAATCAGGTGGCTGAGGCAGAGGGATTGCTACAAATTCTATGCCAGTCTGGGCTATATAGTGAGTTCCAGGTAAGCCTGGGCATCATAGTATGAGTCTGTCTCCAAAACTCAAAATATGAAAAGAAAGGGGGGAAAAACATAGAAGAGGACAGAGAAAGGAGGGGAATGGAGAGGAGGGAAGGGGAAAGGGAGAGGAAGAAAGGAGTAGGGAGAGGAGGGGAGAAGAGGGCAGGGGAGGGAAAACCAAAGAAACTTCTATGAGAGCATGACATTGGCATTTTCTCCCCCAAATCACTTTTCTATAAAAGTGACAAAATACCTTTATTTACTAGTTGATAAATACAAAGAGTTATGAAGGCCATAATTTTATCACCAACCAATCTGGTCGAATCCCCAGAGGTAGAGAGGGCCACTGGCCAACTGAGTATCTCTGGAATACACAGAATATATATATATATATATATATATATATATATATATATATATATATCACAGAATATATACATATTTCTGGAATACACATATATTAGCCAAGATCTTTCTCCACAGCTCAATGGAGAGAGATTAGTGTTGATATATGTACAAACTCAGGCATAAATGTAGGTTAAATTATAGGGTGAAAAGTACATAAAAATCCTACAGAATGAGTTTTGAGAGAGGAAAGGAACAATATTCTAAATATTAGGAGATTAGAATCCTCTGTGATTACTGATCTTTGGTTTTAATATAAAGGTTATCCACCAGGTGATGTATGTAGACCACCATGTTGAATCGACCCATGGAACGACTATAAGAAATCACCACAGAGGCTTACTTGGCCAAGCCCATCTCATAGATTAGAAGTCAACATCTCCACAATGTTAATTGCAGCCATTTGTAATTGCTAGAAACTGAAAACATCCCAGATGTTCCTCAAATGAAGAATGAATACTGAAAAATGTGGTTCATTTATACAACAAAATACTATTCAGCTACTAAGAATGAGGACATCATGAGTTTTTCAGGCAAATGAAGAGAACTAGAAAATATCCTGACTGAGGCAACCCAGACCCAAAAGGACATGCATGGTATGTACTCACTAATAAGTGGATATTAGCCAAAAAGTGCAGAATATCTAGGATACAACCCACAGAACTTAAGAACTTTATCAAGCAAAAAGGCCAAATGAGGATACTTCAATCCCACTTAGAAGGAGTACAGAAATAATGACAGGAGGCAGAGGTAGGGAGGAAACTCAGTAGGAGAGTGGAGGGAGAAGGGAAAAGGGAACAGGATCAAGTATGGGTTAGTAACAGGAGAGAAGCCCAGAGGACTAGCAGAAGAAATGGAAATATGCAGCCTCAAAAGGCAGGAGTTGGAAAGATCCTCTAGAAAGTACCAGAGACCAGAGATGAGAGATGAGAGAGACTCTAATGATTCAATGGGAGTGACTTTAGATGAAATACCCAACAGAGTGGAAAGGGTCCACTTCCAGTAGAAAGACAGGGCATCAAGTGGAGAGATGGAGTTGCCATCCCACTGTCAAAATTTCTGACCCAGAACTGTTCCTGTCTAAAAGAACTGCAGGGACAAAAATGGAGAGGAGACTGGAGGAAAGGAGATCTAGTGACCAGCCCAACTGGGGATCCATTACATGGGGAGACACCAAGTAATGACACTATTACTGATGCTATGATGTGCTTACAGACAGGAGCCTGGCATAGCTATCCTTTGAGAGGCCCAACCAGCAGCTGACTGAGACAGATGAAGATACTTACATCCAGCCATTGGGCTGAAGTCAGGGACCCCTGTGGTTGGATTAGGGAAAGGCTAAGTCACCTACCCCTAGGAGCTCCCAAACCCTGAGCCACCAACCAGGCAGCACACACAAGCTGGTCCAAGGCCCCCAACACATACACAGCAAAAGACTGCCTGGTCTGGCCTCAGTGGAAGATGTGCCTATTCCCTGAGAGACTTGAGGCTCATGGAAGAGGGAGGTCTGGGGGTGGGAAGCAGCCTCGCAGAGACAGGGAGAGGAAAAATGGGATGAGGAACTGTGGGAGGAGGAACCAGGAGGGAGTAACAGCTGTATTGTAAATAAAATAATAGTAATTTTTAAAAGCAGAAGTCCACATCTCAGAGAAGTTAAATAGTGTTTCCAGGTTGGTGCAAGCCATTCTAGTGCTTTAACCTATATTTCAAAAAAAATGAAGGATGGGAATTTTGACAATAGAAGTGAGCCCAAACTATCTGTTACACAACCCTTCAGCTAGTTCTTCCAATCCCACATGTACAGAGACTTCAAAGTGTATAAAGACACACATTAATCTAGTCCATGACACAAGAGAGTCCTGAGGTCCATTATCTAATGCATCTAAGAGCTGTTGACAACCTCTCAAAATTGATGGGCTCATCTTAACTGATCTGAAAAGAAGAGGCTATCATTTTGGATGTTGGTTGTTCAAAGCGTCTCTGCTAAACTTAGAATAATCAAAGGGGCGGGGGAAGATTGGTGTGCTTTTGCATAAATTACTCTAGAAAGAGTGGACTGATTTGTCCTCCATTTTTTTTTTTCTGGAAGCCTGGTAGGCAGAAGAAATGTTGTAAATAAAGATTCTGATGGAAAATTCAAAACACTACCTTGTAATATCCAAGCTTTGTTTGAAACTACCACAATTTAATCTTTATTGTCAACTCGATGAGTTGTATAATCTAGGAGACAAACCTCTGGGTGTAGGTAAGGATGTTCCTACCAAGGTTTAATTGAGATGGGAATATGGTTTCTGTGTGTGGATGACTCCATCCTGGGGGAAGGGGCACATGGGGTTCCTGGTGAGTAAACAGGAGAAACTTAGCACTAGTGATCATGGCTTTCTGCTTCCCAGCGGTGTGATTGCCACGTCACTCCTGTGGCTGTATCTTCCCTGCCAGAACAGACTGTACCTTCAAACTGTGAGCCCAAGTAAGCCTTTCTTTTCTTAGATTGTTTTTTTTTTTTTTTTTCATGGATTTTATGATAGCGATGAAAAGGGGGACTAATGTGCCTTTGTATACTAGTTGTCCCCAAAGAAAACCAAATGCTTATTCTTAAAGTATAATCTAAACATTCAGGAGCAGCGTTGTTACTCTGGAAAGCTCCTAAACCTACCAGCTGCCACTCAGTAAGCAAGGCCTCACTGGATTTACATTGCCAAGTCAACACATCCTTCTAAAATGTCTTAGTTTAGGTATGGAAGCCTGACTTTCAATATATTTCATACACATAGAGGTGCACTGCGATAAGGTTGAAACTTCTTCCATAGCTCTTTCTTTAAAAATCATTCTTTTTTTAAAGATATTTTCTTTATTTACATTTCAAATGCTCTCCCCTTTTCTCGTTTCCCCTCTGAAAAAAAACACCTATTCCTTCCCCGCTCCTCTTGCTCACCAACCCAACTTCTCCTGGCACTGGGGCATAGAGCCTTCACAGGACCAAGGGCCTCTCCTCCCACTGATGACAGACCGCTGCTACATATGCAGCTGAAGCCATGAGTCCCACCATATGCACTCTTTGGTTGATGGTTTAGTCCCTGGGAGCTCTGGAGGTACTGGTTAGTTCATATTGTTGTTCTTCCTATGCGGCTGCAAACCCTTCAGCTCCTTGAGTCCTTTCTCTAGCCCCTTCATTGAGGACCCTGTGCTCAGTCCAATGGGTGTCTGTGAGCCTCCACTTCTGTATTAGTTGAACACTGGCAGAGCCTTTCAGGTGACAGCTATATCATGCTCCTGTCAGCAAGCACTTGTTGGCATCCACAATAGTGTCTGGGTTTGGTGATTGTATATGGAAAGATCCTCAGGTAGAACAGTCCCTGGATTGTTCTTCCTTTAGTCTCTGCTCCACACTTCATCTCTGCACTCCTTCCATGGGTATTTTGTTCCCCCTTCTAAGAAGAATCAAAGTATTCACACTTTGGTCTTCCTTCTTTTTGTGTTTCTTGTGATTTGTGGATTCTATCTTGGATATTCTGAGCTTCTGGGCTAATATCCACTTATCAGAGAGTGCATACCATGTGAGTTCTTTTGTGATTGGGTTACCTCACTCAGGATCAGGATATTCTCCAGATCCATCCACTTCCCTAAGAATTTCATCAATTCATTGTTTTTAATAGCTGAGTAGTACTCCGTTGTGGAAATGTACCACATTTTCTGTGTCCATTCCTCTGTTGAGGGACATCTGAGTTCTTCTTACAGTATAGATAGGTATATACATGTTTTCTTCCTCCATCTCATAATGAGTAATGTTTTGATTTCACCCTGCTGCTCACAGGATCTTGCTGTATAGATACATACCCTCAAGACAGAACTTCCCCGGCTATGACCTCAGGACATCACAGCAGCATCTCAGGAGAACAGGGCTCACTCTCTTTTCAGTTTTCTACTGGCCGTATGTCCCCAGGCAGAAAGTCACTATGCAAATCCTTATCCAAGGTAGAGAAGAGGGATAAAGCCAGCTCAACAAGCTCTATGAGATGGAAGGAGCTGGCATTACAATGCAAAGTGTATAGCCAGCAACAGCCCATTAGTATATATCGCGCAAGACATGACAGAGGCCAGAGATGCAGGGTAGGCATGAACAGCTGAGTCCTGTGTGATGTGAGGTCTCCTTCTCCACTCATGGTTGGTGTCTCTACAGCCTTGTATTCACAGCAGTGACTTCAAAACTTAACGGTGTTCTTTAGCATGAGATAGAAAGCTCCTCAATTTTTCCAGGTTCCTTAGTGCTGGCCAGAATAGACCCTCCAGCATCTGCACCATTCATTCCCAATGCCCTTGGTCCCAGTGGAAGCAGAAGGATTAATACTCTCAGCACTATTGGAGAAAGAGTGCAATTTGCAGTAACATGGGCCATAAGGAAAAAACACGCTGTTCATTAACTCATAAATACTAAATGAGCCATGAACGGATAAGGGAGATGGCTTATCTGGTAAAAGACGTGAGAACAAAACTTTAGCTTCCCAGAACCCATATAAAAGCTAGATAAGGATGGCAGCCCATCTGGAATCCCAGCAACACTCCACAGAGCAAGCTGCTTAGCCAAATTAACTGAAACTTCCTAGTCAGCAAGAGACTCTGTCTGGATATATGGGGTAGAGACTAGTTTCCACTAGTGATTGAGGGATGGCATCATTTCATGTGCATGGGTGCATGTGTGTGGTGTGGTGTGGTGTGTGTGTGTGTGTGTGTGTGTGTGTGTGTGTATACACACACACACAGAGGCAGGCATACACACACATGATTCCGCATACTCTTTAAGACAGGTGCTGAATTTTCAGCAGTAACTTTCTCTGTGGTAATGCCTCACAGAGATCATGAATCCACGCAAACTGAAATGAGAATTGCCTTTAACAGAGCAGTAGTGAGGTTATTACTTTTCTTGCTGTGAAGATCAAACACCCAACAGAAAACAACTTAAAGGAGAAAGGATCTTATCTCCGCTACAGTTTAAAGGTGTGGCTCCTCCTGGTCTGGTAGGGAAGGCATGCCCAGGGCAGCAACTTTAGTTGTAGCAGCAGGAGCATAAGGCTGCTGGCTTCTAACTTGGGTGGCCAGAAAACAGGGAGGAAGAGTGCTGGTGAGATAGCTTTGTTCCTTTCCCATTTTTACTCCCAGTGCCAGCCCATAGAATGGTGCTGCCCACATACAGGGTGGGTCACTCCCTTTCAGTTAACCTGCCCTGGAAACATCCTTACAGCAATACCCAAAGGTGAACCTCAAAAACATCCTGCATTCTCCTGACCCAATCTAGCTAACATCAAAATTAACCACCATAAGCATCTTTTAGAAATAGAATTTATTCCACACAGTTTTATAGGTTTTTTGTTCTTGTTGTTGTTGTTGTTTTTACCTATCTAGTATATTTGTCTAGAGAGAGACAGACAGACCAAAACAGATATTCACCATCTTCCTCAGTTTTCTTATATTGCCCTTTTATGGTGGTCTATCACTTAAAAAGTTAGTGAAATTCCAGATATCACTGATGGGTTTTTATGTAATGCAAAAAATAAAGTAATGCTTTCTTTATTTTTATAGAAAGAAAGTAGTAGACCTCCTCTAGAATTTTCTAAGATCCTTGAATACATTTGCAATAGAGTTCTATCAGAATTCAATTACTGCTTGTCCCTTCTCCAGTAGCCAACCATAAATGCATAGACATGCTTGAGGAAGTTACAGGGAGCTGATGAAAAAGGCGATCCTTCTGAACTTGGCAGAGCCAACCTCCTGCCTTGTAAATGTCAGCATGTGTCCGTGTGAGCATCTGACGTCGCTCAGCAGCACATACCAAAGGCCAGGAATTTGGCAGAGTCTGGCTGATTCCAATGCCTAAAAATATTCTGTTTTATCAAAGTCTATTCTGATGCCTTTTACCATGTGGAGAAAATGCTAGAACAGCAAGATCTTCAGGAAGTGGAAAGTCTGATATGCTTTCCAAAAATTCCAAATGACACAACTCCATTGTGCAAGAAGTAACCCTTCAGCCACAGTGCTGGTCGCTGGACTATTTTTATCTCCCCAGACTTTCTTTCAGGACCTTTTGTTTATTTATAAGCCATATAAAGCAGTTTTCTCTCATTTTAAACACATATCAGATGTAATTTGATTCCACAAATTATTGTGGAGAATAAGCTATACTTTAAGGTACTTAGCTGAACCCGAGTTGTAGCAACCAGAGTTAAGGAATTTTCAGTCATCAGTATCATGTTCATGAGTGGTCTCCAAAACAATCAAGACATTGAGATATACATATATGGGACTATATGAGGAAGAGAGACAATAGAAGGCAATGGGGGTGGGGAGAATATGAGTAGAGTATATATGTCATAATAAATGTATTATTCTGTGCACTAAAACTAAGAATAGAAATTCATGTAGAATTTTAAAAGAAAGAAAGAAAAGAAACAAGAGAAGTTCTTGGCTTTTGCTTCTTTACCAGGGCCCGCAGACATACCTAGTTATTGCACTAGAAGATGAGTTATTCAAGTATATATCCCCTATGGCTGCCCACCCAGTGGCCATCTAATACACCAACCAAGGGGGGCCCACAAATACACAAGAGCTCCAGGTAGTCGCTAATCCACTTAATGTTTTAACTTCCAGTCTTTGCACCTTCCTATGCAATGGGAACATATTTCTTCCTCTCTCGTTCACTTTCACTTCAGGCAGATTTTTAAAATTTGTTCTTTCTACTTTATTTCATGCACTGAAAATGGTCTCCACAGGTCACCCATTCCAGGCCTGAGGCAGAAATTCCTTTATGTATATTCTGTAGCTCATGCTGGAGTCTCTCCCTTGCCACTCCACTGCAAAGTACTTTATACGTCATTTCACTCAGCTCTTCAAAGGACCTGGTGGGATAGATGTCACCTAACACACACACACATGCACACACACACACACACACACACACACACACACACACACTAGAGTTCTAAGAAAATGGAAGGATAAATCTGTGGTCCTAAGTGTATATACTTTCGTCCAACGGGGAAAAGCTGAGGGATATAAGATATTCAGACTGGATGGCTGCACATCCTGGGCACTCTTGCAATCTAATGCAGATAGGGAGGAAGAATGGTGGAAAGGAAGTCAGGGAAACTCGAGAGGAGGAGAGGCATGAGGCAGGGTCAAGAATGAGTTGTACTACATGATCAGTTTGGGTCAGACAAAGCGATCCATCTGATCCTTATAATTCACGGTCTAGACACTAGGAGGAGAACATAGTTGCAGCTAAGGAATCATTGTATAAAGCAGCCTGGAGAAGACAGTGAGAGGAAGCTGGCAACCACACTCCGTCACTCATCACAGAGAACCAAGCAGACTGGCAGCAGGTGACCAAAAGGAAATCTGTAGGCAGCGAAGGGCATAGTACTGGCAAAGGAGACCTGTGAAGTTGGAAAAAACTTTCAGAAAAGGGCACTGAAAAAAAGAGGAAATACTTAAAATAGAAAGCTTTAGTAGGCAGTGAAGAAAATAAAATCAGTGTGCCCTCGCTAATGTGTGAGCTACATTGCATTAAATTCTTTGTAACGTTCCCTGTCAAATTCAGCCCTCAGGCATGAAAATTACACCTCAAATCTCTCCACTGTAGGTCACCTAAAAATAGGTTCCAGGTATTAGGGAAAGAGCTGGCCAGTGGGCAAGACCTGAGAGGCTTGTGAGTCCAGAAATGCTACACATTTAGATCCAGAAAGCACACAGGCCAGTAGCAACATCCAGGTGGGGAAGCAGGAACTCCTAGTGGGGCCCCTCAGAGGCTGCCAGACCATGCAGAGCTCTTGTTCTTCTAGGCAGCTGAAAGCAACTGAAGCTCAAAATGAAACTGGCATAGTCAGCTAGGAGGTGTTCTCTGATGTCCCTCTGAGTTCCAAGGTCCTAGGATTCAGGACCGTTTCCTGGCATGCAGCCTGTGCATCTGCACAGGTCCCTGTGATAGGATGGATCATGTGCTTGGTTTAAGCTCTGCTACTGCTCTCTGTGTGGAAGAATTTGCCAATATTTGTTTGTTTCTCTATTCCTTTCTCTATCTGTCTTTCATCTCTCTGTCTGTCTGGAGCCCACCATTGTCATGCACTGGCCATCACAAATGAACTCCCTGGATCTTTGGGAGGATCTGCTGCTTCATGCAGGCTGAACAGAGACATCAGTGTGATCCGAGGTCACAAGGGAGAGCTTTGTTTATAGATTCATTTTCTTGTTGTACAAATTACCACACAAAATATAGAGTTCACAACATGGCAGTTCAGAGAGCACGGATAAGACTGCAAGAACAACTCCCCATTTTCTGGATGAGAGCGCTGATAAAAAGAAAATCTGTGTACATAAGAAGGTATATTTTTTTTTGGACACCAATTGTAAAGGCATAATTTATTTACAGATGATTTGATAGTATTCATAACTGACCCTAGAAATACCACTGGGGGACTCCTATAGGTGATAAATCCTTTTGGCACAGTAGCTCATTGCAAAATTAACTCTCAAAACTCAATAGGTCTTCCATATACAAGTGATCTGAGAAAGAAATCATGGAAAAACACTTTTCACAATGAAATACCTGGATGATTGAAACTTCAATTTTTTTTTTTTTTTTTTTTTTTTTTTTTTTTTTGGTTTCCTGAGACAGGGTTTCTCTGTGTAGTCCTGGCTGTCCTGGAATTCACTCTGTAGACCAGGCTAGCCTTGAACTCAGAAATCAGCCTGCCTCTGCCTCCCAAGTGCTGGGATTAAAGGCGTGCACCACCACCGCCCGGCAAAACTTCAATTTTTTTGAAGAAAAATGTTAAGTAAGATATCAGAAGGCAGACTGATCTCTCATGCACATGGATCAATAGAATTTTACTCAATTTTAAGAAATTAAAAATTAAAAGTAATAAGTACTTAGAGAAACTGCATGAGTTGTTTGAATTTAATTATATTCTGAATACAACAGTTTAACAGTATATTAATTTTCATTATTAACTTATAAATTATTAAATAATGTAGATAAGTAAGTATGCTTTTAAAATTAAACACTGCATTATTTACTAAAACATTAAGATGATTTTACTTAGAAATTGAGATATCTACCTATGAACATATAGAATGACTTCTATGTATAAGATACACTATCATTTAAATTATTTTTATTAGATATCTTCTTTATTTACATTTTGAATGTTATCCCCTTTCCTGGTTTCCCCTCTGAAAAAACCCTCCCCCCTCCCCCTGCTCACCAACCCACCCTCTCCTGCTTCCTGGCCCTGGCATTCCCCTACAGTGGGGCCTTCACAGGACCAAGGGCCTCTCCTCCCATTGATGACCGACTAGGCCATCCTCCACTACATGTGCAGCTGGAGCCATGGGTCCCTCCATGTGTGCTCTTTGGTTGGTGGTTGAGTCCCTGGGAGCTCTGGGGATACTGGTTAGTTCATATTGTTGTTCTATAAGAAGGTATTTTTGGAGATGGTTGAAGCTGCAGTTAAGCTTCATACTTTACTGCTAGAATCAAAGAAGGAATGAAATTCAAGGTTAGCACTAATTTCTCTAATCTGCAAGTCTGTTTTGTCCTGTCCTGTCCTTTCCTGTTATGAGACAAGCTATGACTATGCAGCTCTGGCCAGGAACTCCAAAGAGATCTTCCTGCCTCTGTACTGGGATTAAATGGTGCATCACAAATACCCAGCTTCCACAAATATATTTATAAACTCCTTCCTTTAAGAGACTAGAAAGGTGGGGCTAGAGAGATGGCTCAGTGGTTAAGAGCACTGACTACTCTTCCAAAAGTCCTGAGTTCAATTCCCAGCAACCACATGGTGGCTCACAACCATCTGTAAGGGGATCTGATGCCCTCTTCTGGTGTGTGTCTGAAGACAGCTACAGTGTATTCACATTAAATAAATAAATAAATAAATAAATAAATAAATAAATAAATAAGGACTAGCAAGGAAAGGTTTTAGACTTTGTATTTCACACTCTTTACTGGAGCTGTTAAGCTCTCCCATGGTAAGGAGAAGGCAGGCGTGGGCAGTATGCAAAAGAATAAGCATTCTTACATACCATCCCTATGACTGGAATCCAGGTCTTCTGAAAGAGCAGCTAGTGCTCTCAAGATAAAAACATCTCTCCAGCTCCAAGATTGGTTGGTTGGTTGGTTGGTTGGTTGGTTGGTTGGTTGGTTGGTTGCTTGCTTGCTTGCTTGCTTGCTTGCTTGCTTGCTTGACTAGTTGATTGGTTGCTTGGTTTTGTTTGTTTGCTTATTTGCTTTGTTTTTACTTTGTAAAAACAATTTTTGCTGAGTATATAAATTAACAAAAAAAATCTTAAATTCCATGAATTTGATATTTCCCATATTAATTCTATCTACTAAACAACCCAAACCATAGTTGAAACTTACCTGGAACTTTAACCCTTCTCCCCATGGTCAGCCTGCCTAGCCAGGGTGCAGGAGGAAGATTCAGCTTCTCCTCTGGCTCAGCAGGAGCTCAGCCTATGGACTATCTCACAGGCCCCAAAGCCCCACCAGCATCTCGATGGAGGAAGACCATTGTTGTGCAGCCTTCCTAGAATTTGTGTGCTGACACTGACTTCAGTTGGGCATGGATTTTAAGAAGGTAGTTAGCAAACAATGTCACAAGGGAAAGAACTGAAAATTACAGCAATTGTGTTGGACAAATAGGAACTAATTGAGCATCCACAAAGAAAAGGCTCTGTAAGGGCCAAAGCAGCAATGATGGTGGCCTGCATGCCAAAGAGAGGATTCAGGAGGAACGTCCAGACTCCATACAGTGACAAAGCAGCAATGATGATGGCCTGCATGCCAAAGAGAGGATTCAGGAGGAACGTCCAGACTCCATACAGTGACAAAAAA
>NW_022196894.1:84550866-84554211 GCF_008632895.1 Mastomys coucha
AAAAGTACTGTTTAACCACTTTGTGTGCCATCTTTTTGTTATGGAAGCCCTAGTAGACTGACATAGGTCCAGCTGCATTTTATGTACTAGAAAGGGTTCTGACTGTCCCAATCATAGACACAGGTGCCTCCAGACATTAGTTATCTGAAGCCTACTGGGAATAGTAAGTTCCAAACCAAGACTCTCTCTTTCTTGTAGCTTCCGACATTGTCCTTGGGTGATTTTAAGCACTTGTCCAATTGCAAATGTGTTGTGCGACTCTGTTAGTAAGCTGGCATACAGTGTGGGGCCCATCCTTCAGTTCACTTTCTTCTCCCCTCCATATGATTTTCGAGGGTCCTATTAAAGCTTCAACAAGGCACAATAAAGCAGGAAGCTTGGGACCTTACAAGTATCGCAAGACATTCATTCTGAGACTCGGTTATATTTTCAGTTGCAGGAGAACACTTCCTAACATACAAAAGTGAGTTCCTGTGGAGATTATACAAACTCATTACAGATACTTTAATCCCTCCAACTCTAAGTATTTCACATTGGAAGAGATCCTCTTGTCTCCTACATGTTTGTAATAATTGATACAGGAATCCAATGAACTCAAAAATCTTCTCGACAAAATATATGAACTAAAGGCTTTCTTACCCTAAGTAGAAAAGTCCTGGCATGTACGAAAGTTATTTTGTTCAAGCACTAGCTGTCTGGTTCCAGGAATGAAAATTTAGAGCTTGCTAACTCTTATGATCTTTTATTTACAGTTATTTCTAAACAAGCTTCCTTTGAGCAATGGTTTCACTAAGTGAGTTGCTTATAAATGTCACAGTCTCTGCCTTTGGGCTAATGGTTGCTTTATTATTAGATTTGTATTCATCAGAGACATTCCCCGAGCACCCTGAGCACATTGAAATACTGTTTCTAAAGCCATAGTAAGTATGTCCCTCATTGATTTTGTCTTTATGTGGGTGGTTTGTATTCATATCCCTAGAACACAGCTTTCTGATATAGGAGACCTCAAGTGAGGACTGAGCTCCTCCACCCTCATACAGCTCCTATACCCCATTTACATCTAGACTCACTCATAGTTCACTATGCTCATGGTCAGTAGTGAAAATATCTGTTTGGTAAGCTTTTTCCTCTTATCTCACCCACCCCAAGTCATTTAGACCATTTAAACCACTGTATTCCTCTTGTCCTTGGGTATTTTCCATTTATTCCATTCTACATGTTCCAGTCTCTGAGTATCTGAAAACAGTGAGACCTTTCCAGAACCAAGACTAAACTCTTAGGAAGCCTGTTGTTAACAGTGCATAGATCTGCCTCTCCACCCATCAAATCTCCCTTCACTTACTCTAACCATGACTCAGGAAGGAGAAATAAGACAAACAAAACAAAAACCCAGCCCCAACTGTCTAGGATTTATAGAGCACTTACTACATACCAGACATTGTAGACGTTCTTTGGGAGCCATGCTGGTAACTCCTCACAAGCAAATCTATTATTCCACTTTATGGGTGTAGATATTGAGACTCAGGTACCATACAGCCAGTAAGTGGCATCCAGGTTTGAATTCCAGATGCAGTTCACTGCTATGTCTACCATCAGAATGCTCTGAAAACAGACAGCATAACAGCTAAGCACCATAGTGCAATACTAGGACTCAGAATCTCTGAAGTTTTATGATTTCAGGAGAGAAGACATGATTGTAGTATAGCATCTAATACATTCCTATTAGTCTAAAGCATATATTCTCAACTAAGGGTGACTTTTCTTCCATGAGATATTTGACAGTGTCTGGAGATAGCTTTTACAACTGGAGACGTCTACTACCTTCTACTGGGGAGAAGCAGAGATACTTTTCAGCATCCTACAGTAGAGAAGGTCCCTGAACAGAACTGCCAAGCCCAGAATGTCCACACACTAAGACCCACAGTTTGCTCTGATTGTGTTCTAATGCCCACCAGTTCTTTGTGGATTTTTATTATCTATATCTATTTTAATAGTCTTTTTAATGCCACATTTTTAATGAGACCATGAGTTCTTTTAGGAAACAAGAGTGCAATTAAAAAGATAAAGTGACTTTCAAAGAATCTCTTGAGCAAGGGAGCACCTACTTTGGCGCAGAATGTTCCAAGAACTCTATTTTGAGAACAGTGACCCAGCAGCCAACTTTCTGGCACTTACTCATCCATCACTATCAGAGTTGGTACTTCCTGGAATCCTGCCTGTCCCCAGAAAGTGCTTGAGGGTAGGAAGAGCAGTTACCAGGGAACATGCCGTTGCAATGAGAAAGCAAAAGAAAATCACAACAAACCCACAGCCTGATGCCAGCCCTAAGAGTTACTCACAGTTAATAAGTCAAAGAAAGCTCAGTAATTTCCAACATGAGGCATGTTCTCTGTGGTTTGCAGGCACAGAGGAGACACTACACAGAAAATGCACAGTTTTGGTTTGAAAATCAAAACTCTACTAGTCAAAAGATAAATGCAATGAATTTTAGAAATAAGCACATGTCCCAACTGCCTATACTGAGCAAGTTCTAAAGTTAAAGGTCATAGAACTTGGCAGAGAGTATCATTGTTTACACTACAGAACCAACCCACAAACTTTGTACAAAATCTTATCAATCCAAGAAAACATCATATTGCCTTTACAGTATTTAACTATGGTGAAGACAATTCATTAAGAATGTTGTTTGGACAACACACAGAGAAAGCCCCACTCCCAGGTGATCTAACAAGCCCAGGATCACAGGATCCCAGAATCACAGAGACAGCTTGACTCTGAGGAGTTCTGACACAACCAAGATCACAAGAAGGACAGGCTCCAGTCAGATTTAGAAAGGGCAGGTAGCACTAGAGTTAACCAGATGGCAGGGGGCAAGCATAAGAAAATAAACAACACAAACCAAGGTCACTTGCCATCATCAGAACCCAATTCTCCCACCATAGCAAGTCCTGGACACACCATCACATTGGAAAACAATATTCAGATCTAAAATCACTTATCATGATTATGATACAGGACCTTAAGAAAGACATAAAGAGCACCTTCAAAGAATTACAGGAGAACACAAGTAAAGAGCTAGAAGCTCTTAAAGAGGAAACACAAAAATCCCTTAAAGAACTACAGGAAAACACAATCAAACAGGTGAAGGAAATGAGCAAAACCATCCAGAATCTAAAAATGGAAATAGAAACAATAAAGAAATCAGAAAGAGAGACAACCCTGGATATACAAACCCTAGGAAAGAAATCAGGAGCCATAGATGCAAGCATCACCAACTGAACACAAGAGATAGAAGAGAGAATCTCAGGGGCAGAAGACACCTTAGAAAACATTGACACAACAGTC
>NW_022196894.1:84554807-84555250 GCF_008632895.1 Mastomys coucha
GATTGTCATCCAATGGTCTCTCTAATTTGGTAATTGGAGAAATAGGTCCAACATTGTACAATCAATATACACTGTCAGCTTGTATGTTTGTGACAGTATCTGGCTGTGTACAACATAAGGGTCTTGGAATCTTGCTTCTCCTATCTCAGCCTCTCTATTAGTAGTATTGCTTATTTCATGTTTTTACCCTATACTATGGTTTTCAGAACAGCTTATATATTTCAAAAGTATTTATATACCCAAAAGAAACATAGATGATTAACTAGGGAGGTGGCTTGTAAGAGAAAAACAAAGTGAAACTGAATGCTTTGTTTGACATTTATAACTCTTGTATCAAGTTTGAAGAAGAGGACTTTATAAGTAACTCTTTCTCTGAAATGAATGCTTTTCCAAGTTATCACAGCTAATGAACCAAATTCTTACCCTCACTTAATGTCTGTGCC
>NW_022196894.1:84555461-84562154 GCF_008632895.1 Mastomys coucha
TCTACAGAGTGAGTTCCAGGACAGCCAGGGCTACACAGAGAAACCCTGTCTTGAAAAAAAAAAAGGAATGTTGTTTGGCTGGTATCTGGTTTGGGCAGTTCATCACTCTGTCTTACCACCATTAATCATCACATCGGTTTCTTTCAAAAGCATTCCAGACTTTATTATCCAAGTCTCAGTAAAGTTTATGTATCCCTCTGAATGTTCTTAACTGTTCCATGTCAAGGGAAAATACAGAGTGACTTATCATTACTGTGTCATCGTTTTCAGACTGCGACGCTTGGATAAATTTTATTCGTATGTTTGTTCCATCCTGAGATAGCGAGTCTTGATCTTCCCAGACTCCCAAAATTCTTATCTTTTAAGGCTTAACCTAGACTCAATTTTCTCATCACTGCAATGATGAGTGCAAAGCAAGGATCGCCTCTAGCAAAATCGCAATCCAGGGCCCGGTCCAACACTCGGAGGACCCCAGCCCCCAAATCGGGTTCAGATACGTTTTTCTAGCTGATACCTGCTGCTCAGGCTGAAATTTATGGCTAGAATTTTGCTTGCAACTCTCAAGAATGATACAAAGCTTTCTGAAGCTGTGAGATTATTTCCATACAAGAGGAAAATAGGTAGAATTTTAAAGTAGCCTGTAGGTAAATATCAAGAAATGTGAGATTGGGGGGGGAGGGCGCCGGGAGGGGAGGGACTCAAGGAGAAGGAATCATGTATGTCTCAGAGAAATCAAACTGTCGCAGTATTAAAGAACACCGCTGGGAGAAGGGTGCTTCTGGAAACAAGTCAACACAAGATTTGTAAAAGTGAGGGATTTCAAACAAACTTTCAATAGCCCAGCTAAAGGATTCATTTGAGTCAGCCAAGTTAAGGGGGATATTGTGGAACATCACTGAAGTCCCAAAGAAAGTTCCCCTAACGTCAATAACATTCTTGATAATGAAAATGACCTTCAAAATCCCTTGCCAATCTTTACTCAAAAAATAAATAATTATGCTTTTCACTTAAAAGCATCCTTAGCCTTGTTATGTGGCTCCATGGTAGAACACTTGATGTCTTAGCTAGGGTTTCTATTACTGTCATAAAACACCATAACCAAAAACAAATTGGGAGGAAAGATTTTATTTCCTTTAATAACCTGTATCTCAATATCTGAAGAGGGCATGGCAGGAGCTCAAGACAGTAACCTGGAGGCTGGAGCTCATACAGACACCATGGCAGAATGCTGCTTCAGCAAGCAGCATTGTTTGTTCAACTTGATTTCTTGTAGCACCCAGGACCACCAGCACAAAAATGGCATCACCATCAATGGACCGGGCCTTCCCACTTCAGTTACTAACTAAGAAAATGCCCTACATATTTGCCTACATGAAAATATTTTCCTCAGTTGATCATCCATCTTCCCAAATGACTCTAGCTTGTGTCAAGTTAACATAAAACTAACCAGGATATTTGCCCGGCATGAGATCCTGAGTTCAGTCCTAAGGAGGAAAAAATGAAAGAAGGGAAGAAGGCAAGGAGAAAGATGGAAGGGAGAAATAGAAACAGGGAGAGAGGGAGGCAGGCTTTGGTATGAAAAGATGAAAAACAGGGGGTCCCATCCCCATGAAGGAGGAGAAAATAGCATATATATATAATGAGACCAACTATTACTGTAGGAATTTTCTGAAATAATCTATGAATAGTGATACAACCGATAAAATTCCAAAGCTGACATTACATATTAGCCATTTCTGAAATAGTTATTTGAAAATATCCCTGTGGATACAGCAAAGTACTTCAGTAGGTAAAGTCATTTACTGGCAAGCTTGCCTAACAATATAAATTCATATAGGTTCCTAGGACCTACATAAGTGAAAGCAGAGAACAAATTCTGGCAACTTGCTCCTGACCATTGACCGTGTGTGTGTGTGTGTGTGTGTGTGTGTGTGTGTGTGTGTGTGTGTGTGTGTGTGTCTTAGTTAGGATTTTACTGCTGTGAACAGATATCATGCCCTTTAATTGGGCTAACTTACAGATTCAGAGGTCCAGTCCATTATTACCAAGGTAGGATCATGGCAGCATCCAGACAGGCATGGTGCTAAAGGAGCTGAGAGATCTACATCTTCATCTGCAGGCCTCTAAGAGAAGACTGACTTCCAAGTAGCTAAACCTAGGGAATTAAACCCATGCCCACAGGGACACACCTATTCCAACAAGGCCAGACCTAATAGTGCCACTCTCTGGGCCAAGCATATACAAACCATCACATTCTACTCCCTGGCCCCCCTAGGCTTTTCAAATATATGAGTCTATGGGAACAATACCTAAACATATCATAATGTAAAATACATTTAGTCCAACTTCCAAAGCCCCCATAGTCTATATCAGTCTCAACAATGTTAAAAGTCCAAACTTCAAGGTCTCTTCTGAGATTCATCCAGTCACTTAACTGTAATCCCCAAAGCAAAACAGGAAACTAGCTGGGCAAACTCTAAACTCTGCATCTCCTTGTCTGATGTCAAAGTAATCTTCAGATCGCCAACTCCTTTTCCATATTTGTTGACTATAACAAACTTCTTCCTCCTGAGCTGGTTCCACTGTTAGCTTTCCTCAGCAGGTAGCCCATGGCTCTGGCATCTAATACATCTTGGAATCTCCAAGGCAACTACAATGTTACAGCTTCTTGTTTCAATGTCTGGGATCCACACACCATCTTCTGGGTTCCTCCAAAAGGCTAGTGTCCAGCCCTGCCCTCTGTAGCACTCTAGGTTCTGGTAGACTCCACACCACTGCTGCTACTATTCTTGGTGATTACCCCATGGTACTAGCATGTACAAGACACTGGATTCTTCCACTGCAACTAGGCTTCACCAATGGCCTCTCACAGGCTCTCTTCATGGTGCAAAGCCTCAAATCCTTTGCATGATCCCTTCAGTCCTGGGCCATCAACTGCAACTGAGGCTGCACCTTCATCAATGGCCTTCCATGGCCTCTCACAGTGCTGAGCCTCGGCTGCTCTTCATGACCCCTTCATGCCTTCAAAACCAGTACTACCTGGGTGACTCTTCCACATTACCAAGTACAGCTGCAGCAAGAGGTACAACCTTGGCTGCCTCTGGAACACAGCTCATTTGTGCTCTCAGAAAACACTTCCCAGAAGATTTCACCTCAATGATACTGGTCTCTTCTTCATTACCACTAACTTCTTAGCTCCAGTTAACCAGCATCCATTGTCCCAGTAGTCTGCTTCTCTTGATTATAAAGCCAAATGATCAAAGCTGCTGAATTCTGCTGCTTGCTGGGGCTGGAACTTGGCCCCCTTGTTATATTGCATTATCACCAGCTTTCAGTTTTCCAACTCCCTCACTGTCTAAGCTTAGCTGTCCTAGAACTTGCTCTGTAGACTGACTTTGAACTCATGCCTGCCTCCTAAGCTCTGGGATTAAAGGTGTGTACATCTGGATCTAAAATTTGCTTTGTCCCAGTCTGGCCTTGAATTCAGATCTGTTTGCCTCAGTCTCCTGCAATTAAATTAAATTAAATTAAATTAAATTAAATTAAATTAAATTAAATTAAAGGCATGTACTACCGTGCCTAAACTTATCTGGGTCAGATCATGTCCCAAGGTCACCACTTCCTTAATTCAATTTAGTATCATTGAACACAGAATTCAGCTCCATTTCACTTCCTGGTGCCTCATTAATACTGGAAACCATATATTTTATATTTTTCCTTTCTAACCTTGCTATGTGTCTTAGTCAGGGTTTCTATTCCTGCACAAACATCATGACCAAGAAGCAAGTTGGGGAGGAAAGGGTTTGTTCAGCTTACACTTCCACATTGCTGTTCATCACCAAAGGAAGTCAGGACTGGAACTCAAGCAGGTCAGGAAGCAGGGGCTGATGCAGAGGCCATGGAGGGATGTTCCTTACTGACTTGCTCAGCCTGCTCTCTTATAGAACCCAAAACTACCAGCCCAGAGTTGGCACCACCCACAAGGGACCCTACCCCCTTGATCACTAATTGAGAAAATGCCCCACAGCTGGATCTCATGGAGGCACTTCCCCAACTGAAGCTCCTCTTTCTGTGATAACTCCAGCCTGTGTCAAGTTGACACAAAACCAGCCAGTACACTATGCCTATTCAAAATTCTCTTCATAAGACTTAACCAGAGAACAAAGTTTCTGCTGGGATTTTTTGACATTTCCTTTGTCAAGGCAATTAATATAAATCTCTTTTCTTCAGCTTCAGGTAGACTCCTCAGACAAGGCAAAAAAGCAGCCACGTTCTTCACCAAAATCCCACACACTGAAGTTCTTCTCCACTAAACCCTCTTGGGCCAGGTCTGCATAGTTTAAATCAATCTCAGCAACAAAGTCTTTCATATTCTTACTAGAATTGCCCATTAAGCCCCACTTAAAGCATTCCACTGCTTTCCAAATCCAAAGCCCCAAAATCCACATTCTTCCAAACAAAAGCATGGTCAGGATATCACAGTAATATCCCAGTCCCTGGTACCAACTTCTATCTTGGTTAAGGTTTTACTACTGTGAACAGACACCATGATCAAGGCAACTCTTACAAGGACAACATTTAATTGGGGCTGGCTTATAGGTTCAGAGGTCTAGTCCATTATCATCAAGGTGGGAACATGGCAGCATCCAGGCAGGAATGGTACGGGAGCAGCTAAGAGTTACACATTTTTCATCTGAAGGGTGCTAGCAGAATACTGACTTCCAGGCAGCTAGGATGAGAGTCTTAAAGGCCACACCAAAAATGACACACCTACTTCAACAAGGCCACACCCCCTAATAGTGCCACTCCCTGGCCCAAGCATATAAAAACCATCACTGTATATGTAAATAAATATATATGTAATTTATATATACACATATATATGCATATGTATATATAAATTCTCTTAAAATTATAAACATGTATGCATATTTATGCATACATGAATATATGTGTATATGTGTGTAATTTTAAGAGACATATATATATATATATATATATATATATACATGTGTGTGTATAATTTTAAGAGAATCTAAACAGAAGATCAATGGATAGAGTAGAATTGAATAGATTACCTAAGAATAAGTATAAATACATAAAGAAACAAAATACATTAACATTTTTGGAAGCTCAGGTCAATGTGAGTAAAGATGAACATTTTCATTGAAATGTATATTAATACATCTATAACACACATGCAATTATAAAAAAAACTACAATACAGAGAGTTTCCTTCTATACTAGAAAACAGTGTGATGTCATAACCATGATGCTGATATCGACAAGCCAAAGATCAACTGTGTGTCCTGTTTAAATTGTGTGTGTGTGTGTGTGTGTGTGTGTGTGTGTGTGTGTGTGTGGTGTGTTTGTGTGTGTGTACGACTCTGATTTTGTTTTCTGAGCATGTGTATACACTCCCACAGTCAGGACACTGAAAAGCCTCCACACCACAAGTGTCAATCATGTTGCTTTGTAACTTCAGACTCTTACCACATCCCTTCTCACACTCCAGCCACTGACAGCCACCAGCTTATTTTTACTTCTAAACTTTCATCATTTCTAAAATCTTATATAAGTGAATTGTGCAATATGCAACCCTTTGAAACTGGCTCTTTTCACTCAGCAGGACACCTTGGAGATTCAGTCTCCCATCTCATTATGCTGAGTAGCATTCCATGGTATAGCTGCCAATGTATACACTACTCACCTGAGGAAAAATACCTGATTCCTACTTAGGCTACTATAAACAAAGCTTCCATGACTAGCCATCCACAGGTCTTGTTTCAAAAACATATGCTCTTCTCATTTCTTTGTAGCAAATGTCCAAAAGTGCAGTTGCTGGGTTCTATGGTCATGGCAGGGTTTGATTTATAAGAAACTGCTATAACAAATGTCTTCAGAGTAGCTGTACCATTTTACAGCACCACAAGTTACAGAGGATGTTGGAGAGTCTCTGAATCTTTGCCCACACCTGGCGTTGTCACCGAACTTGGATATCCCGGGATGTATGGAGTAGAATCCTGCTGTGGTTTCACCTGCCATTTTGCTAATGGTCACGATGGACATCTTCTCATATGCTTGCTTATTTGTGATCTTTACATGTCCTTTTTTACATTTACAACATTTACAGAATGTTAGCTCAGTCTTTCCCTCCTTCGTAACAGACTTTTTAGTCACATTTTAAAGCTCCTTATATGTTCTAGATACAAACGTGTGTTTTAATTTGCCTTGTGTTCTAGTTTGTTTTCTCTTGCTATGTTAAATGTCATGACCAATACCACCTTGTGGGGAAGCGTTTGTTTCTTCTTACAGGTTACATACAGCCTGTCGTGGAGAGAAGCCTGGGCAGGAACCCAAGACAGGAACTTGAATTAGAAATCATGAGAGAATATTAGCTCACCTGTGGTACTACCCACAGTAGTGGTGCCCTCCGTACACCAATTAGCAATTGAAAAATATACCAGCAGACACAGGCCAATCTGATGGAGGAAATTCTACAAATGAAGTTCTCTCTCCCAAGATTTTTCAAGTTGACATTAGCCATCACACCTTGTAAATGCTTTTTCTTCCTTTGCCTCTTTATTTTCTTTGCATTCATATCCCAGAACGAAGCTTCTTTTTTTCTTTTTTTTATTAAATATTTTCTTTATTTACATGTCATGTGGTTTCTCCTTTCCCAGTCTCCCCTCA